>NW_020328733.1:0-13398 GCF_001858045.2 Oreochromis niloticus
GAAATTTTGCAGCGAATCTCGCCCCGCAGTTTTGAGACAAGCTTCATATATGTTACCTCATTTGTCGGCCGGATCTGGAATGGTGTGCTATGACTTTTGGTCTTTGTGAATTTTATAGTTTTTAATATTAAATATTTTAGTGAAAATTTCCCGCGCTCCTCTGCCGAACAGTTTTGACATTAGGGTTACATATGTTAGATCATTTGTGCGGTGGAGCTGGACTATTTTCATGACTTTGGTGTTCATGACTTTTATATTTTTAAATATTAATATTTAGTGCAAATTTAGGCCAATTCATCTTTTGGCGCCAAATAAACAGACTTCATTTGTGGTGTGTTGGCTCTCTCTAGTGGTATGCGGGAGTGGTACAGCCTGTGTACCCTTATTTGGATACCGTAATGATGACAATTTCAACGGTGCGCACAGCGTCGCTGCTTTCAGGAGCCATTGGAATTTTTAAGGTTGCGCAAATCATTCAAAAGTTACGGTAATGCTTGGTGGAAAACTCAATATCCCAATTCATAGCACGCCTCTACAGAGTGAACAATGGCGGCCACCACTTCGTTTTATATGTCTTTTATTCGTGTTTCTAGGTCACAAAATAACTTTTAAGATATTTCAGGCGAGAATGTAGGTGTGTAAACTTCAAAATCTGCTTGTTTTATCAAGACATCCCATATTTAGCGACAGTGCTCTGACTACGTCGGTCCTGCCTGACAGCTACCGGCTACCTAGCTAGCTCCGCACTTGGCTGCATGGATAGCGAGGGACTCTCTCTCTCTCCTTTCACCTCCCCGGTCTCTCGAAATGCTCGCATAGAATCGGAGTTACAGCTGGATGTGGAAAAAATAACTGAGTTGTTTGGTGAGCTACACAGAGGGCAGCTATCCACCGGTGTGTGACAGAAGGACATGCCGCAACGAGACATAAACTGAGGCACCGCCGATCGCCGTGTTTGCTAACGCGGAGGTCAATCGTGGATCAGGGAAAGCGAAGGCAGGAGCGTGAGGTGAACTGAATTTCAGGTAAGAAGTTATGACCTGCACTCTATTGGGTCAGATATAAACGAGTTTAGGTGTAGTTTATTTAGCAGCAGTTCTCTTATGTGTTGCTGATAGCCGGCTAGCTAGCTAGCGCCGCTAGCATAGTTAGCTAGCGCCGCTAGCAACCCTTGTGAAAAAAGCACCCAGGCTTGGCTTATATTGAGGCGGGTGAAACTCGTGTCAGCACCCGGTCGCTCTCTATTGGGTCAGATATAACCGAGTTTAGGTGTAGTTTATTTAGCAGCAGTTCTCTTATGTGTTGCTGATAGCCGGCTAGCTAGCTAGCGCCGCTAGCATAGTTAGCTCGCGCCGCTAGCAACCCTTCGTGAAAAGCACCCAGGCTTGGCTTATATTGAGGCGGTGAAACTCGTGTCAGCACCCGGTCGCTCTCTATTTGGGTCAGATATAAACCGAGTTTAGGTGTAATTTATTTTCGTTGACCTTTTACAATCGTAATGCCACGGAGTTTATATACAGCTGTGTGCGCACTAAGTTACTGACGTTGGACTTTATTTTATTCATTAGGGTTAGTTCATAGAGTTGCCGTGCGTACAAACGGAATCGTCCCACATTCAGAGAAAACATTATGATTATTCTGTCGTTACGAAGCCTCCCCTGTCATTCTCTCGCGTGTTGAAACGTCAATCATGAAACTGATCAATGATCGGCTGTTCGCTCTTATTTATCGCGCTAAACAACAGCAGCACGTTTAAGCTTGATCAGCTGTTGTTAGAATTCTTTTGATTTTAATTTCTAGTATCAGCTGATGTTTGCTGGAGCATGAAGATGAAATCAGGAGATGTCCTTACTGAATCATCAGAGCTGAACTGGTGATGGAGAAACAGGTTTACACTTTAGGTGACATGAATGAGTTGAAGGGAAGTTATGAGTTGTTTCTGAGAGACAAAGACCAAGCTCCTTTTTTGTGTAGCTGACAGCTGGTAACTGTGCAGGGGCGGATCTAGCAAAGCTTTTAGAGGGGGGGGCATTAACAGAGAAAGGTGGACACAAAGATATACTTTTCTTTCTTACTCTCATATAAAATATTTAGCTTTTATAAATAGTTATCTGAATCTCACAACCAAAGTTGTATAATATACACAGGATTGCTGTAGACAGGGTGGGCAATTCCAGGCCCGAGGGGTGTCTCAGTTTAGATGTGTCCTTGAACCAACACAGCTGATTAAATGGCTAAATTAGCTCCTCACATGTCCTTTCCAAGGCCTGATAAGAACTATCAGTGATCAGGTGTGTTGACCCAAGTGAGATCTAAACCTGCAGGACACCGGCCTCGGGCCTGGAATTGCCACCTCTGCTGTGACCATTGTTCATAATCAGAACACTGTGTAAAATAACAAAAAACAAAAGTGAATGCATGTGTGAAAAGTGGTCTATAATGTAATGCTTCAAAGTGTGTTCATGCAAACATTGTCGGGTCTGCCGTGGTACAATGGGACTTCTGCTCATGAACCTGTGTGCACAGCGTCTGCAAATCGGCGCTGTACAAAGTAACTTCATCTTTACACAAACTGTAAGCTGTCATCTGGAAGCGTGAGCGGTTTGTTTTTACCATAGTTCATGGTGGAGAATGGCTGCTCTTCGAGTTTTGCTCTCTGTAGCCGTATGAATGGCAAACTACAGTGATTAGCAGCGGCATAGGCACACATAAAATTTCTTCTGAAATTTTCTAGTTATTCTTATTATTATTATTATGTGTGCCTATGCCAAGAGGCACACATATTACTATTCCTCGGATTTTTTATTATTATTATTATGTGTGCTATACAAGGCAACATTTACTATTCGTCGGATTTTATTTTATTATTATTCTTCAGTTTCCGCCTGAAATTTGCAGCGAAACTCGCCCCGCAGTTTTGAGACAAGCTTCATATATGTTACCTCATTTGTGCGGCTGGATCAGGAATGGTGTGCTATGACTTTTGGTGTTTATAACTATTATAGTTTTTTAAATATTAATATTTTAGTGAAAATTTCCCGCGCTCTCTGCCAAACAGTTTGAAATAGGGTTACATATGTTAGATCATTTGTCGGCTGGAGCTGGACTAGTATGGTATACACTTTTGGTGTTTATGACTTTTATAGTTTTTGAAATATTTAGATTTAGTGCAAATTTAGGCCAATTTCCATAGAAACAGACTTTATTTGTGGTGGTTGGCTCTCTCTAGTGGTATACCGGGAGTAGTACGGCCGAAATCTGTATGCTTGTTTTAAACTCAATATCCATAATGCATAGCACGCCTCTGCCGAGTTCAACAATGGCGGACACCTCTTCGTTTTAAACGTCTTTTATTCGTGTTTCTAGGTCACAAATGAACTTTTAAGATATTTCAGGCGAGAATGTAGGTGTGTAAACTTCAAATATCTGCTCGTTTTGTCAAAACATCCCATATTATATCTGACGATGTTGCCGGCTAACTAGCTAGCGTGGCTAGCGACCCTTCGAGCACCCGGGCTTGCCTTCAGTGAGACTGCTGACCATCACCTGTTCGCTCGCCAACAGACTGTCTTAGGTGGACTTATTTTTCGTTTATATGGCCGATGATGCTGGTCGATGTGGAAATAATAACTGAGTTGTTTGGTCTTGGCTAACGCGCAGCTACAACAGAGCAGCTATCTACCGGGTGTGTCAGAAAAACATGCGGGAACGAGACATAGGAGGCGGCGAGGGGACCGCCGATCGACCGGTGGTAGATCGTGGATCAGGCAAACCTAAGGCAGGAGCGTGAGGTGAACTGAATTTCAGGTAAGAAGTTATGAATTGCACAGGAGTTTCTATAGAGCTGTGTGCGCGCTAAGTTACTGACGTTGAACTTTATTTTATTCATAACGGTTAGTCCGTAGAGTTGCCGTACAAACGGAATCGTCCCACATTCAGAGAAAATATTACAATTTATTCTGTCGTTATGAAGCCTCCCCTGTCATCTCTGGCCTGTTGCAACTTCAATCGTGAAACTGATCAACGATCGGCTTTTCGCTCTTGTTTATCGCGCTAAACAACAGCAGCACCTTTAAGCTTGATCAGCTGTTGTTAGAATTCATTTGATTTAATTTTGCGGCTGGTCCAAACCAGGAGATGTCCTTACTGAATCATCAGAGCTGAACTGGTGATGGAGAAACAGGTTTACCCTTTACAGGGCTCGCAAAATCGCTAGCCCGACGTCCCGGGCTAGCGATTTTCCAGTCGGGCTACCAAAATCCATCTCAGCCCTGCCCGTCGGGCTATCATGGGAGGAAAGATATGTCAATGCTTTGCATTCTTCGCAAATGTAGCTGAGTAATTATGTCATCGGCATCGATGAGCCACTGTCAATATGTGACACATTGAAATCGCGTTTGAATTTGCGCTTGTTTTTGCTTTCACTTTCACTTTGCGCTAACTGTGTGTAGAGAGCGACAGCACTAATTGGTAAGTCACAGATTAATTGCACACCACTTCCTCTGACATCGTCTTATCAATCGTTAGCTTACTATCAAACATGACAAGTGAAATCTCCTGCAGCAAGCTTAAACGTGATAGAGGCTGATTACGCAGAGAATTGCTGATCGTTATGTAAATATGCATGTAAGAGCAGATGGATTTAAGCAGGTATTTTAGTTCTGCAGAGCCAAACAAGAGAGGTCAGGGTGAAGAAGGGCAGCCAAGAAAAGCCAACCACAAAACGGAAAAGTTATGACAAATCAGACTATGAGGGAAAAGAAAGCGCAGCTTTATGGTTTCATGGACTAAAGAATTTATGTGGCTGGAATACGACGAGCTAAATAACCTCATGTTCTGCCGGGTGTGTTGTGAGTTTCCCTCGATTTCTGAGTCGACAAGCGCCTTGTTACTGGGACCAGTCATTTTAAGAAAGACCCCATCAGAACCCATGACAAATGCAAGAAATGCATTATGCCCAGTCTGCAATATCTTTCCCAGAACAAACACCAATTGCAAAAAGCATACTAAAATAAACCAAGCATAACAAGAAGTCCTGAAAAATCTGTTTAGAACAGCCTACTATGTTGCAAAGAGTGAACTACCACTGACAAAATTTAGCAGTCTTTGCAAACTTCAAAAAGCAAATGGCCTAGATCTTGGTTGCACTTGCCTCTTACCTGTGATTCAGTGGAAATGTCAAAAATAAGGATCTGACACAGACTGATTCCTGTTGTACAGTTCTTACAAGTTCATAGAAATTTGTTCAATTAGAACCAAATATTTGAGTTGATGATTGAAATTGTTGTTGTAATTTGTGTTTTAAATATTTAGATTGATGTTTTGTTTCCTTTACAGTATTATACTTTAATGTATAATATTGTAAAGGAAACAAAACATCAATCAAAAATTGTCCTCTTTTTTTTTTATTCGGGCTACTTAAATTATTACAAAAACTGAAGAGTGCCTCCCCGAAGGGCTACCAGGGATTTTGAATTTTGCGAGCCCTGCTTTAGGTGACATGAATGAGTTGAAGGGAAGTTATGAACTGTTTCTCAGAGACAAATAAACACCCAGCTCCTGTTTTTGTGTAGCTGACAGCTGGTAACTGTGCAGGGCGGATCTAGCAAAGCTTTGCCAGGGGGCCAGGTAGGGCATTAACAGGGAAAGGGGGACACAAAGATATACTTTCTTTCTTACTCTCGTATAAAATATTTAGCTTTTATTAAATAGTTATCTGCATCTTACAACCAAAGTTTGTATAATAATACACAAGTTTGGCTGTAGACCATTGTTAATCATTTACTGTGTAAAAATAACAAAAAACAAAAAGTAAATGCAAAAGTGCATAAATATTTATTTTACTTGTTTGATGTGTGTGGCGGGGCGTGGTCTGCAGTGCCGCTGCAGGGAGGTGGACCCACGGGCGTAAAGTCTGTGCTCTTTCGGCTGTTTTTGGGTGTGTGTCGGGCTGTCAGTTGAAAAGCTACAGCCGGCTGTGTGGGTACACCAAGCATGTGTGAAAGTGGTCCATAACGTAATGCTTCAAAGAGTGTTCATGCAAACATTGTCGGGTCTGCCGTGGTACAATGGGACTTCTGCTCATGAACCTGTGTGCACAGCATCTGCAAATCGGGGCTGTGCAAAGTCACTTCATCTTTACCCAAAACTGTAAGCTGTCATCTGTGAGGCGCGAGCGGTGTTTGTTTTACCATAGTTCACGGTGGAGAATGGCTGCTCTTCTGAGTTTTGCTCTCTGTAGCCGTATGAATGTCAACTACACTGATTCGCAGCGGCATAGGCACACATAAATTTCTTCTGAAATTTTCGCTTTCTAGTTATTATGTTATAGGATTATTTCTCTTTTTTATTTTATTATTCTCCAGTTTCGCCTGAAATTTTGCAGCGAATCTCGCCTCGCAGTTTTGAGACAAGCTTCATATATGTTACCTCATTTTGTGCGGCCGGATCTGGAATGGTTGCTATGACTTTGGTGTTTATGAATTTTATAGTTTTTAAATATTAATATTTTAGTGAAAATTTTCCCGCGCTCCTCTGCCAACAGTTTTGACATTAGGGTTACATATGTTAGATCATTTTGTGCGGCTGGAGCTGGACTATTATGTATGACTTTTGGTGTTTATAACTTTATAGTTTTTTAATATTAATATTTTAGTGCAAATTTAGGCCAATTCATCTTTTGGCGCCAAATAAACAGACTTCATTTGTGGTGTGTTGGCTCTCTCTAGTGGTATGCCGGGGTGTACAGCCTGTGTACCCTTATTTGGATTACCGTAATGATGACAATTTCAACGGTGCGCACAGCGTCGCTGCTTTCAGGAGCCCTTGGAATTTTAAGGTTGCGCAAATCATTCAAAGTTACGGTAATGCTTGGTGGAAACTCAATATCCCACAATTCATAGCACGCCTCTACAGAGTGAACAATGGCGGCCACCACTTCGTTTATATGTCTTTATTCGTGTTCTAGGTCACAAAATAAGCTTTAAGATATTTCAGGCGAGAATGTAGGTGTGTAAACTTCAAATATCTGCTTGTTTTATCAAGACATCCCATATTAGCGACAGTGCTCTGACTACGTCGGTCCTGCCTGACAGCTAGCCGGCTACCTAGCTGCTACCTAGCTAGCTGCCGCACTTGGCTGCAAATGGATAGCGAGGGGACTCTCTCTGTCGTTTCACCTCCCGGTCTCTCGCAAATGCTCGCATAGAATCGGAGTTACAGCTGGATGTGGAAAAAATAACTGAGTTGTTGGTGGTGGAGCTACAACAGAGGGCAGCTACCCACCGGTGTGTGACAGAAAGGACATGCCGCCAACGAGACATATGAGCCGGGCAGGCGATTGCTAACGCGGTGGTCAATCATGGATCAGGGAAAGCGAAGGCAGGAGCATGAGGTGAACTGAATTTCAGGTAAGAAGTTATGAACTGCACTCTATTTGGGTCAGATATAAACGAGTTTAGGTGTAGTTTATTTAGCAGCAGTTCTCTTATGTGTTGCTGATAGCGGCTAGCTAGCTAGCGCCGCTAGCATAGTTAGCTCGCGCCGCTAGCAACCCTTCGTGAAAAAGCACCCAGCTTGGCTTATATTGAGCGGGTGAAACTCGTGTCAGCACCCGGTCGCTCTCTATTGGGTCAGATATAAACCGAGTTTAGGTGTAGTTTATTTAGCAGCAGTTCTCTTATGTGTTGCTGATAGCCGGCTAGCTAGCTAGCGCCGCTAGCATAGTTAGCTCGCGCCGCTAGCAACCCTTCGTGAAAAAGCACCCAGGCTTGGCTTATATTGAGGCGGGTGAAACTCGTGTCAGCACCCGGTCGCTCTCTATTTGGGTCAGATATAAACCGAGTTAGGTGTAATTTATTTTCGTTGACCTTTTACAATCGTAATGCCACGGGAGTTTATATACAGCTGTGTGCGTACTAAGTTACTGACGTTGGACTTTATTTATTCATTAGGGTTAGTTCATAGAGTTGCCGTGCCGTACAAACGGAATCGTCCCACATTCAGAGAAAACATTATGATTTATTCTGTCGTTACGAAGCCTCCCCTGTCATTCTCTCGCGTGTTGAAACGTCAATCATGAAACTGATCAATGATCGGCTGTTCGCTCTTATTTATCGCGCTAAACAACAGCAGCACGTTTAAGCTTGATCAGCTGTTGTTAGAATTCTTTTGATTTTAATTTCTAGTATCAGCTGATGTTTGCTGGAGCATGAAGATGAAATCAGGAGATGTCCTTACTGAATCATCAGAGCTGAACTGGTGATGGAGAAACAGGTTTACACTTTAGGTGACATGAATGAGTTGAAGGGAAGTTATGAGTTGTTTCTGAGAGACAAAGACCAAGCTCCTTTTTTGTGTAGCTGACAGCTGGTAACTGTGCAGGGGCGGATCTAGCAAAGCTTTTGGGGGGGGAGCTAGGGCATTAACAGAGAAAGGTGGACACAAAGATATACTTTTCTTTCTTACTCTCATATAAATATTTAGCTTTTATTAAATAGTTATCTGAATCTCACAACCAAAGTTTGTATAATAATACACAGGATTGGCTGTAGACCATTGTTCATAATTCAGAACACTGTGTAAAAATAACAAAAACAAAAAGTGAATGCATGTGTGAAAAGTGTCTATAATGTAATGCTTCAAAGTGTGTTCATGCAAACATTGTCGGGTCTGCCGTGGTACAATGGGACTTCTGCTCATGAACCTGTGTGCACAGCGTCTGCAAATCGGCGCTGTACAAAGTAACTTCATCTTTACACAAAACTGTAAGCTGTCATCTGTGAAGCGTGAGCGGTGTTTGTTTTTACCATAGTTCATGGTGGAGAATGGCTGCTCTTCTGAGTTTTGCTCTCTGTAGCCGTATGAATGGCAAACTACAGTGATTAGCAGCGGCATAGGCACACATAAAATTTCTTCTGAAATTTTCGCTTTCTAGTTATTATTTTCCTTTTTCCGCCTGAAATTTTGCAGTGTATCTCGACCCGCAGTTTTGAGACAACTTCATTATGTTACCTCATTTTGTGCGGCTGGATCTGGAATGGTGTGCTTGACTTTTTGGTGGTTTATTGAATATTATAAGTTTTTTTAAATATTAATATTTTAGTGAAAATTTTCCGCCCGCTCCTCTGCCAAAACAGTTTTGACAATAGGGGTACATATGTTACATCATTTTGTGCGGCTGGAGCTGGGCTAGTATGGTGTGACTTTTGGTGTTTTATAACTTTTTATAGTTTTTGAAATAATTTTAGATTTTAGTGCAAATTTAGGCCAATTTCTAGGCTCCTGAGAAAGATTCTGCTTTGGCCCAAATAAACAGACTTCATTTGTGGTGTCTTGGCTCTCTCTAGTGGTATACCGGGAGTAGTACAGCCGAAAAGATTTATCCTTGTGTTAAAACTCCATATCCACAATTCATAGCACGCCTCTACAGAGTGAACAATGGCGGCCACCACTTCGTTTATATGTCTTTTATTCGTGTTTCTAGGTCACAAAATAAACTTTTAAGATATTTCAGGCGAGAATCTAGGTGTGTAAACTTCAAATATCTGCTTGTTTTATCAAGACATCCCATATTTAGCGACAGTGCTCTGACTCGTGTCCTGCTGACAGCTAGCCGGCTACCTAGCTAGCTGCCGCACTTGCTGCAAATGGATAGCGAGGGGACTCTCTCTGTCGTTTCACCTCCCCGGTCTCTCGCAAATGCTCGCATAGAATCGGAGTTACAGCTGGATGTGGAAAAATAACTGAGTTGTTTGGTGGTGCTATAACGCGGAGCTACAACAGTGGGCAGCTATCCACCGTGTATGACAGAAAGGAATGCCGCGAGGCCGATCGACGGTGTTGCTAACGCGGAGGTCAATCGTGGATCAGGGAAAGCGAAGGCAGGAGCGTGAGGTGAACTGAATTTCAGGTAAGAAGTTATGACCTGCACTCTATTTGGGTCAGATATAAACCAGTTTAGGTGTAGTTTATTTAGCACAGTTCTCTTATGTGTTGCTGATAGCCGGCTAGCTAGCTAGCGCCGCTAGCATAGCTAGCTAGCGCGGCTAGCGACCCTTCGTGAAAAACACCAGGCTTGGCTGATATTGAGGCGGCTAAATGTGTTAGCACCCGTCGCTCGCCGAAGTATGTGTTTAGCTGACTTATTTTCGTTTATATGGACCGATGATTTATTTATTTATTATTTAGTACGTATAAACAGTGAAAGTGTGGATGGCAGATTAACTTCAATATTGTCGTGTTACCAAGACATCCCATATTAGCTCTGATGTTTTTCGGTGCTGCAAAGAGCTAACAGGTAGCTAGCTACCGAGCTGGCTGTCTTTTTGATCAGTCATAGCTGACTTATTTCGTTTTTGAGCCGATGAGGTTTTTTTTTATACGGACAAACATGAAGGCGGTGGATTTCGATGCTGGCGAGTGGAAAAAATAACTGATTGTTTGGTAGTCGCTGACGCGGAGCTACACGAGGGCAGCTATCACCGTGTGTGTCAGAAAGAACATGCGGGGAACGAGCGGCGAGGCGACCGCGATCGACGGTGGTAGATCGTGATCAGGGAAACCGAAGCAGGAGAAGCAGGGCTGCCGGTCGGAGCGTGAGGTGAACTGAATTCAGGTAAGAAGTTATTGAACCTGCACTCTATTTGGGTCAGATATAAACCGAGTTTAGGTGTAGTTTATTTTCGTTGTGCTGACTTTTTACAATCAGTTATAATAACTCGTACTGCGTGTAGCTAGCACGAGGAGTTTCTATACAGCTGTGTGGGCGCATGTTGAACTTTATGACAGCCTCCGCCTGTCGAAACTTCAGTCATGAAACTGATCAATGATCGGCTTTCTCTCTTGTTTGTTTATCGCGCTAAACAACAGCAGCACGTTTAAGCTTGATCAGCTGTTGTTAGAATCATTGCTTTTAATTTCTAGTATCAGCTGATGTTTGCTGGAGCTACAGCTGGTAAACGGCAGATGCCTTACTGAATCATCAGAGCTGAACAGGTGATGGAGAAACAGGTTTACCTTTTTTTAGGTGACATGAATGAGTGAAGGGAAGTTATGAACTGTTTCTGAGAGAAATAAACACCAAGCTCCTTTTTTTTTTAGCTGACAGCTGGTAACTGTGCAGGGGCGGATCTAGCAAAGCTTTTGCCAGGGGGCCAGGTAGGGCATTAACAGAGAAAGGTGGACACAAAGATATACTTTTCTTTCTTACTCTCATACAGGGAGTGCAGAATTATTAGGCAAGTTGTATTTTTGAGGAATAATTTTATTATTGAACAACAACCATGTTCTCAATGAACCCAAAAACACATTAATATCAAAGCTGAATGTTTTCGGAAGTAGTTTTTAGTTTGTGTTTAGTTTTAGCTATTTTAGGGGATATCTGTGTGTGCAGGTGACTATTACTGTGCATAATTATTAGGCAACTTAACAAAAACAAATATATACCCATTTCAATTATTTATTTTTACCAGTGAAACCAATATAACATCTCCACATTCACAAATATACATTTCTGACATTCAAAAACAAAACCAAACAAATCAGCGACCAATATAGCCACCTTTCTTTGCAAGGACACTCAAAAGCCTGCCATCCATGGATTCTGTCAGTGTTTGATCTGTCACCATCAACATGCGTGCAGCAGCAACCACAGCCTCCCAGACACTGTTCAGAGAGTGTACTGTTTCCCTCCTTGTAAATCTCACATTTGATGATGGACCACAGGTTCTCAATGGGTTCAGATCAGGTGAACAAGGAGGCCATGTCATTAGTTTTTCTTCTTTTATACCCTTTCTTGCCAGCCACGCTGTGGAGTACTTGGACGCGTGTGAGGAGCATTGTCCTGCATGAAAATCATGTTTTTCTTGAAGGATGCAGACTTCTTCCTGTACCACTGCTTGAAGAAGGTGTCTTCCAGAAACTGCAGTAGACTGGGAGTTGAGCTTGACTCCATCCTCAACCCGAAAAGGCCCCACAAGCTCATCTTTGATGATACCAGCCCAAACCAGTACTCCACCTCCACCTTGCTGGCGTCTGAGTCGGACTGGAGCTCTCTGCCCTTTACCAATCAGCCACGGCCCATCCATCTGGCCCATCAAGACTCACTCTCATTTCATCAGTCCATAAAACCTTAGAAAAATCAGTCTTGAGATATTTCTTGGCCCAGTCTTGACGTTTCAGCTTGTGTGTCTTGTTCAGTGGTGGTCGTCTTTCAGCCTTTCTTACCTTGGCCATGTCTCTGAGTATTGCACACCTTGTGCTTTTGGGCACTCCAGTGATGTTGCAGCTCTGAAATATGGCCAAACTGGTGGCAAGTGGCATCTTGGCAGCTGCACGCTTGACTTTTCTCAGTTCATGGCAGTTATTTTGCGCCTTGGTTTTCCACACGCTTCTTGCGACCCTGTTGACTATTTTGAATGAAACGCTTGATTGTTCGATGATCACGCTTCAGAAGCTTTGCAATTTTAAGACTGCTGCATGCCTCTGCAAGATATCTCACTATTTTGACTTTCTGAGCCTGTCAAGTCCTTCTTTTGACCCATTTTGCCAAAGGAAAGGAAGTTGCCTAATAATTATGCACACCTGATATAGGGTGTTGATGTCATTAGACCACACCCTTCTCATTACAGAGATGCACATCACCTAATATGCTTAATTGGTAGTAGGCTTTCGAGCCTATACAGCTTGGAGTAAGACAACATGCATGAAGAGGATGATGTGGACAAAATACTCATTTGCCTAATAATTCTGGCACTCCCTGTATAAAATATTAGCTTTATTAAATAGTTATCTGAATCTTACAACCAAAGTTTGTATAATAATACACAAGATTGGCTGTAGACCATTGTTCATCATTCAGAACACTGTGTAAAAATAACAAAAAACAAAAAGTGAATGCAAAAGTGCATAAATATTTATTTTAACGTGTTTGATATGTGTGGCGGGGCGTGGTCTGCAGTGCCGCTGCAGGGAGGTGGACCCACCTGAGGCATCTGCAATCACACCTCTCGGGCGTAGTCTGTGCTCTCTCGGCTGTTTTTTGGTGTGTGTCGGGCTGTGAGTTGAAAAGCTACAGCTGCTGGGGGTACAACCAACCATGTGTGAAAAGTGGTCCATAACGTACTGGTTCAAAGTGTGTTCTGCAAACATTGTCGGGTCTGCCGTGGTACAAGGACTTCTGCTTATGAACCTGTGTGCACAGCGTCTGCAAATCGGGCTGTACAAAGTGACTCTCATCTTTACCAAAACTGTAAGCTGTCATCTGTGAAGGCGCGAGCGGTGTTTGTTTTTACCATAATTCATGGTGGAGAATGGCTGCTCTTCTGAGTTTTGCTCTGTAGCCGTATGAATGGAAACTACACAGATTAGCAGCGGCATAGGCACACATAAAATTTCTTC
>NW_020328734.1:0-19146 GCF_001858045.2 Oreochromis niloticus
AGTTTCCGCCTGAAATTTTGCAGCGAATCTCGCCCCGCAGTTTGAGACAAGCTATATATGTTACCTCATTTTGTGCGGCTGGATCAGGAATGGTGTGCTATGACTTTTGGTGTTTTATAACTATTATAGTTTTTTAAATATTAATATTTTAGGAAAATTTTCCCGCGCTCTCTGCCTACAGTTTTGACAATAGGTTACATATGTTAGATCATTTGTTGCGGCTGGAGCTGGACTAGTATGGTATACACTTTTGGTGTTTATGACTTTTTATAGTTTTTGAAATATTTAGATTTTAGTGCAAATTTAGGCCAATTTCCATAGAAACAGACTTTATTTGTGGTGGGTTGGCTCTCTCTAGTGGTATACCGGGAGTAGTACGGCCGAAATCTGTATGCTTGTTTTTAAACTCAATATCCCATAATGCATAGCACGCCTCTGCCGAGTTCAACAATGGCGGAACCTCTTCGTTTTAAACGTCTTTTATTCGTGTTTCTAGGTCACAAATGAACTTTTAAGATATTTTCAGGCGAGAATGTAGGTGTGTAAACTTCAAATATCTGCTCGTTTTGTCAAAACATCCCATATTATATCTGACGATGTTGCCGGCTAACTAGCTAGCGTGGCTAGCGACCCTTCGAGCACCCGGGCTTGCCTTCAGTGAGACTGCTGACCATCACCTGTTCGCTCGCCAAAGACTGTCTTAGGTGGACTTATTTTTCGTTTATATGGGCCGATGATGCTGGTCGATGTGGAAATAATAACTGAGTTGTTTGGTCTTGGCTAACGCGCAGCTACAACAGAGCAGCTATCTACCGGTGTGTGTCAGAAAAACATGCGGGAACGAGACATAGGAGGCGGCGAGGGGACCGCCGATCGACCGGTGGTAGATCGTGGATCAGGCAACCTAAGGCAGGAGCGTGAGGTGAACTGAATTTCAGGTAGATTATGAATTGCACAGGAGTTTCTATAGAGCTGTGTGCGCGCTAAGTTACTGACGTTGAACTTTATTTATTCATAACGGTTAGTCCGTAGTGCCGTACAAACGGAATCGTCCACATTCGAAAAATATTACAATTTATTCTGTCGTTATGAAGCCTCCCCTGTCATTCTCTGGCCTGTTGCAACTCAATCGTGAAACTGATCACGATCGGCTTTTCGCTCTGTTTATCGCGCTAAACAACAGCAGCACCTTTAAGCTTGATCAGCTGTTGTTAGAATTCATTTGATTTAATTTTGCGGCTGGTCCAAACCAGGAGATGTCCTTACTGAATCATCAGAGCTGAACTGGTGATGGAGAAACAGGTTTACCCTTTACAGGGCTCGCAAAATCGCTAGCCGACGTCCCGGGGCTAGCGATTTTTCCAGTCGGGCTACCAAAATCCATCTCAGCCCTGCCCGTCGGGCTATCATGGAGGGAAAGATATGTCAATGCTTTTGCATTCTTTCGCAAATGTAGCTGAGTAATTATGTCATCGGCATCGATGAGCCACTGTCAATATGTGACACATTGAAATCGCGTTTGAATTTGCGCTTGTTTTTTGCTTTCACTTTCACTTTGCGCTAACTGTGTGTAGAGAGCGACAGCACTAATTGGTAAGTCACAGATTAATTGCACACCACTTCCTCTGACATCGTCTTATCAATCGTTAGCTTACTATCAAACATGACAAGTGAAATCTCCTGCAGCAAGCTTAAACGTGATAGAGGCTGATTACGCAGAGAATTGCTGATCGTTATGTAAATATGCATGTAAGAGCAGATGGATTAAGCAGGTATTTTAGTTCTGCAGAGCCAAACAAGAGAGGTCAGGGTGAAGAAGGGGCAGCCAAGAAAAGCCAACCACAAAACGGAAAAGTTATGACAAATCAGACTATGAGGGAAAAAGAAAGCGCAGCTTTATGGTTTCATGGACTAAAGAATTTATGTGGCTGGAATACGACGAGCTAAATAACCTCATGTTCTGCCGGGTGTGTTGTGAGTTTCCCTCGATTTCTGAGTCGACAAGCGCCTTTGTTACTGGGACCAGTCATTTTAAGAAAGACCCCATCAGAACCCATGACAAATGCAAGAAATGCATTATTGCCCAGTCTGCAATATCTTTCCCAGAACAAACACCAATTGCAAAAGCATACTAAAAATAAACCAAGCATAACAAGAAGTCCTGAAAAATCTGTTTAGAACAGCCTACTATGTTGCAAAGAGTGAACTACCACTGACAAAATTTAGCAGTCTTTGCAAACTTCAAAAAGCAAATGGCCTAGATCTTGGTTGCACTTGCCTCTTACCTGTGATTTCAGTGGAAATGTCAAAAATAAGGATCTGACACAGACTGATTCCTGTTGTACAGTTCTTACAAGTTCATAGAAATTTGTTCAATTAGAACCAAATATTTGAGTTGATGATTGAAATTGTTGTTGTAATTTGTGTTTTAAATATTTTTAGATTGATGTTTTGTTTCCTTTACAGTATTATACTTTAATGTATAATATTGTAAAGGAAACAAAACATCAATCAAAAAATTGTCCTCTTTTTTTTTTATTCGGGCTACTTAATTTATTACCAAAAACTGAAGAGTGCCTCCCCGAAGGGCTACCAGGGATTTTGAAATTTTGCGAGCCCTGCTTTAGGTGACATGAATGAGTTGAAGGGAAGTTATGAACTGTTTCTCAGAGACAAATAAACACCCAGCTCCTGTTTTTGTGTAGCTGACAGCTGGTAACTGTGCAGGGGCGGATCTAGCAAAGCTTTTGCCAGGGGGCCAGGTAGGGCATTAACAGGGAAAGGGGGACACAAAGATATACTTTTCTTTCTTACTCTCGTATAAAATATTTAGCTTTTTATTAAATAGTTATCTGCATCTTACAACCAAAGTTTGTATAATAATACACAAGTTGGCTGTAGACCATTGTTAATCATTTACTGTGTAAAAATAACAAAAAACAAAAGTAAATGCAAAAGTGCATAAATATTTATTTTACTTGTTTGATGTGTGTGGCGGGGCGTGGTCTGCAGTGCCGCTGCAGGGGAGGTGGACCCACGGGCGTAAAGTCTGTGCTCTTTCGGCTGTTTTTTGGGTGTGTGTCGGGCTGTCAGTTGAAAAGCTACAGCCGGCTGTGTGGGTACACCAAGCATGTGTGAAAAGTGGTCCATAACGTAATGCTTCAAAGAGTGTTCATGCAAACATTGTCGGGTCTGCCGTGGTACAATGGGACTTCTGCTCATGAACCTGTGTGCACAGCATCTGCAAATCGGGGCTGTGCAAAGTCACTTCATCTTTACCCAAAACTGTAAGCTGTCATCTGTGAGGCGCGAGCGGTGTTTGTTTTTACCATAGTTCACGGTGGAGAATGGCTGCTCTTCTGAGTTTTGCTCTCTGTAGCCGTATGAATGTCAAACTACACTGATTCGCAGCGGCATAGGCACACATAAAATTTCTTCTGAAATTTTCGCTTTCTAGTTATTATGTGTGCCTATGACAAGAGGCACACATATTACTATTCGTCGGATTTATTATTATTATTATTATTATTATTCTCCAGTTTCCGCCTGAAATTTTGCAGCGAATCTCGCCTCGCAGTTTTGAGACAAGCTTCATATATGTTACCTCATTTTGTGCGGCCGGATCTGGAATGGTGTGCTATGACTTTTGGTGTTTATGAATTTTATAGTTTTTTAAATATTAATATTTTAGTGAAAATTTTCCCGCGCTCCTCTGCCAAACAGTTTTGACATTAGGGTTACATATGTTAGATCATTTTGTGCGGCTGGAGCTGGACTATTATGTTATGACTTTTGGTGTTTATAACTTTTATAGTTTTTTTAATATTAATATTTTAGTGCAAATTTAGGCCAATTCATCTTTTGGCGCCAAATAAACAGACTTCATTTGTGGTGTGTTGGCTCTCTCTAGTGGTATGCCGGGAGTGGTACAGCCTGTGTACCCTTATTTGGATTACCGTAATGATGACAATTTCAACGGTGCGCACAGCGTCGCTGCTTTCAGGAGCCCTTGGAATTTTTAAGGTTGCGCAAATCATTCAAAAGTTACGGTAATGCTTGGTGGAAAACTCAATATCCCACAATTCATAGCACGCCTCTACAGAGTGAACAATGGCGGCCACCACTTCGTTTTATATGTCTTTTATTCGTGTTTCTAGGTCACAAAATAAGCTTTTAAGATATTTTCAGGCGAGAATGTAGGTGTGTAAACTTCAAATATCTGCTTGTTTTATCAAGACATCCCATATTTAGCGACAGTGCTCTGACTACGTCGGTCCTGCCTGACAGCTAGCCGGCTACCTAGCTGGCTACCTAGCTAGCTGCCGCACTTGGCTGCAAATGGATAGCGAGGGGACTCTCTCTGTCGTTTCACCTCCCTGGTCTCTCGCAAATGCTCGCATAGAATCGGAGTTACAGCTGGATGTGGAAAAAATAACTGAGTTGTTTGGTGGTGGAGCTACAACAGAGGGCAGCTACCCACCGGTGTGTGACAGAAAGGACATGCCGCCAACGAGACATATGAGGCCGGGCAGGCGATTGCTAACGCGGTGGTCAATCATGGATCAGGGAAAGCGAAGGCAGGAGCATGAGGTGAACTGAATTTCAGGTAAGAAGTTATGAACTGCACTCTATTTGGGTCAGATATAAACCGAGTTTAGGTGTAGTTTATTTAGCAGCAGTTCTCTTATGTGTTGCTGATAGCTGGCTAGCTAGCTAGCGCCGCTAGCATAGTTAGCTCGCGCCGCTAGCAACCCTTCGTGAAAAAGCACCCAGGCTTGGCTTATATTGAGGCGGGTGAAACTCGTGTCAGCACCCGGTCGCTCTCTATTTGGGTCAGATATAAACCGAGTTTAGGTGTAGTTTATTTAGCAGCAGTTCTCTTATGTGTTGCTGATAGCCGGCTAGCTAGCTAGCGCCGCTAGCATAGTTAGCTCGCGCCGCTAGCAACCCTTCGTGAAAAAGCACCCAGGCTTGGCTTATATTGAGGCGGGTGAAACTCGTGTCAGCACCCGGTCGCTCTCTATTTGGGTCAGATATAAACCGAGTTTAGGTGTAATTTATTTTCGTTGACCTTTTACAATCGTAATGCCACGGGAGTTTATATACAGCTGTGTGCGTACTAAGTTACTGACGTTGGACTTTATTTTATTCATTAGGGTTAGTTCATAGAGTTGCCGTGCCGTACAAACGGAATCGTCCCACATTCAGAGAAAACATTATGATTTATTCTGTCGTTACGAAGCCTCCCCTGTCATTCTCTCGCGTGTTGAAACGTCAATCATGAAACTGATCAATGATCGGCTGTTCGCTCTTATTTATCGCGCTAAACAACAGCAGCACGTTTAAGCTTGATCAGCTGTTGTTAGAATTCTTTTGATTTTAATTTCTAGTATCAGCTGATGTTTGCTGGAGCATGAAGATGAAATCAGGAGATGTCCTTACTGAATCATCAGAGCTGAACTGGTGATGGAGAAACAGGTTTACACTTTAGGTGACATGAATGAGTTGAAGGGAAGTTATGAGTTGTTTCTGAGAGACAAAGACCAAGCTCCTTTTTTGTGTAGCTGACAGCTGGTAACTGTGCAGGGGCGGATCTAGCAAAGCTTTTGGGGGGGGGGGAAGCTAGGGCATTAACAGAGAAAGGTGGACACAAAGATATACTTTTCTTTCTTACTCTCATATAAAATATTTAGCTTTTATTAAATAGTTATCTGAATCTCACAACCAAAGTTTGTATAATAATACACAGGATTGGCTGTAGACCATTGTTCATAATTCAGAACACTGTGTAAAAATAACAAAAACAAAAAGTGAATGCATGTGTGAAAAGTGGTCTATAATGTAATGCTTCAAAGTGTGTTCATGCAAACATTGTCGGGTCTGCCGTGGTACAATGGGACTTCTGCTCATGAACCTGTGTGCACAGCGTCTGCAAATCGGCGCTGTACAAAGTAACTTCATCTTTACACAAAACTGTAAGCTGTCATCTGTGAAGCGTGAGCGGTGTTTGTTTTTACCATAGTTCATGGTGGAGAATGGCTGCTCTTCTGAGTTTTGCTCTCTGTAGCCGTATGAATGGCAAACTACAGTGATTAGCAGCGGCATAGGCACACATAAAATTTCTTCTGAAATTTTCGCTTTCTAGTTATTATTTTCCTTTTTCCGCCTGAAATTTTGCAGTGTATCTCGACCCGCAGTTTTGAGACAAGCTTCATATATGTTACCTCATTTTGTGCGGCTGGATCTGGAATGGTGTGCTATGACTTTTGGTGTTTATGAATATTATAGTTTTTTAAATATTAATATTTTAGTGAAAATTTTCCCGCGCTCCTCTGCCAAACAGTTTTGACAATAGGGGTACATATGTTACATCATTTTGTGCGGCTGGAGCTGGGCTAGTATGGTGTGACTTTTGGTGTTTATAACTTTTATAGTTTTTGAAATATTTAGATTTTAGTGCAAATTTAGGCCAATTTCTAGGCTCCTGAGAAAGATTCTGCTTTTGGCACCATAGAAACAGACTTCATTTGTGGTGTCTTGGCTCTCTCTAGTGGTATACCGGGAGTAGTACAGCCGAAAAGATTTTATCCTTGTGTTGAAAACTCCATATCCCACAATTCATAGCACGCCTCTACAGAGTGAACAATGGCGGCCACCACTTCGTTTTATATGTCTTTTATTCGTGTTTCTAGGTCACAAAATAAACTTTTAAGATATTTTCAGGCGAGAATGTAGGTGTGTAAACTTCAAATATCTGCTTGTTTTATCAAGACATCCCATATTTAGCGACAGTGCTCTGACTCGGTCCTGCCTGACAGCTAGCCGGCTACCTAGCTAGCTGCCGCACTTGGCTGCAAATGGATAGCGAGGGGACTCTCTCTGTCGTTTCACCTCCCCGGTCTCTCGCAAATGCTCGCATAGAATCGGAGTTACAGCTGGATGTGGAAAAAATAACTGAGTTGTTTGGTGGTGCTATAACGCGGAGCTACAACAGTGGGCAGCTATCCACCGGTGTATGACAGAAAGGACATGCCGCGACCGCCGATCGACCGGTGTTTGCTAACGCGGAGGTCAATCGTGGATCAGGGAAAGCGAAGGCAGGAGCGTGAGGTGAACTGAATTTCAGGTAAGAAGTTATGACCTGCACTCTATTTGGGTCAGATATAAACCAAGTTTAGGTGTAGTTTATTTAGCAGCAGTTCTCTTATGTGTTGCTGATAGCCGGCTAGCTAGCTAGCGCCGCTAGCATAGTTAGCTAGCACCGCTAGCGACCCTTCGTGAAAAAGCACCCAGGCTTGGCTTATATTGAGGCGGGTGAAACTCGTGTCAGCACCCGGTCGCTCGCCGACAGTATGTGTTTTAGCTGGACTTATTTTTCGTTTATATGGACCGATGATTTATTTATTTATTCATTTTAGTAACGGTATAAACAGTGAAAGGTGGTGGATTGGCCAGATGTAAACTTCAAATATCTGCTCGTGTTACCAAGACATCCCATATTAGCTCTGATGTTTTCGGTGCCTGCAAAGAGCTAGACAGGTAGCTAGCTAACCCGAGCTGGCTGTCTTTTTGACTCAGGGTCATAGCTGGACTTATTTTTCGTTTTTATGAGCCGATGAGGGTTTTTTTTTAGTAACGGTACAAACAGTGAAAGGCGGTGGATTGTCCAGATGCTGGTCGATGTGGAAAAAATAACTGAGTTGTTTGGTAGTCGCTGACGCGGAGCTACAACCGAGGGCAGCTATCCACCGGTGTGTGTCAGAAAGAACATGCGGGGAACGAGGCGGCGAGGCGACCGCCGATCGACCGGTGGTAGATCGTGGATCAGGGAAACCGAAGGCAGGAGAAGCAGGCGGCTGCCGGTCGGAGCGTGAGGTGAACTGAATTTCAGGTAAGAAGTTATGACCTGCACTCTATTTGGGTCAGATATAAACCGAGTTTAGGTGTAGTTTATTTTCGTTGTGCTGACTTTTTACAATCAGTTATAATAACTCGTACTGCGTGGTAGCTAGCACGATGGAGTTTCTATACAGCTGTGTGCGCGCTAAGTTACTGATGTTGAACTTTATGACAGCCTCCCCTGTCATTCTCTCGCCTGTTCAAACTTCAGTCATGAAACTGATCAATGATCGGCTTTTCTCTCTTGTTTGTTTATCGCGCTAAACAACAGCAGCACGTTTAAGCTTGATCAGCTGTTGTTAGAATTCATTTGATTTTAATTTCTAGTATCAGCTGATGTTTGCTGGAGCCACAGCTGTAGAAGCGGCTGGTCGAAACCAGGAGATGACCTTACTGAATCATCAGAGCTGAACTGGTGATGGAGAAACAGGTTTACCTTTTTTTAGGTGACATGAATGAGTTGAAGGGAAGTTATTAACTGTTTCTGAGAGAAATAAACACCAAGCTCCTTTTTTATTTAGCTGACAGCTGGTAACTGTGCAGGGGCGGATCTAGCAAAGCTTTTGCCAGGGGGCCAGGTAGGGCATTAACAGAGAAAGGTGGACACAAAGATATACTTTTCTTTCTTACTCTCATACAGGGAGTGCAGAATTATTAGGCAAGTTGTATTTTTGAGGAATAATTTTATTATTGAACAACAACCATGTTCTCAATGAACCCAAAAAACACATTAATATCAAAGCTGAATGTTTTCGGAAGTAGTTTTTAGTTTGTGTTTAGTTTTAGCTATTTTAGGGGGATATCTGTGTGTGCAGGTGACTATTACTGTGCATAATTATTAGGCAACTTAACAAAAAACAAATATATACCCATTTCAATTATTTATTTTTACCAGTGAAACCAATATAACATCTCCACATTCACAAATATACATTTCTGACATTCAAAAACAAAACCAAAACAAATCAGCGACCAATATAGCCACCTTTCTTTGCAAGGACACTCAAAAGCCTGCCATCCATGGATTCTGTCAGTGTTTTGATCTGTTCACCATCAACATTGCGTGCAGCAGCAACCACAGCCTCCCAGACACTGTTCAGAGAGGTGTACTGTTTTCCCTCCTTGTAAATCTCACATTTGATGATGGACCACAGGTTCTCAATGGGGTTCAGATCAGGTGAACAAGGAGGCCATGTCATTAGTTTTTCTTCTTTTATACCCTTTCTTGCCAGCCACGCTGTGGAGTACTTGGACGCGTGTGATGGAGCATTGTCCTGCATGAAAATCATGTTTTTCTTGAAGGATGCAGACTTTTTCCTGTACCACTGCTTGAAGAAGGTGTCTTCCAGAAACTTGCAGTAGGACTGGGAGTTGAGCTTGACGCCATCCTCAACCCGAAAAGGCCCCACAAGCTCACCTTTGATGATACCAGCCCAAACCAGTACTCCACCTCCACCTTGCTGGCGTCTGAGTCGGACTGGAGCTCTCTGCCCTTACCAATCCAGCCACGGGCCCATCCATCTGGCCCATCAAGACTCACTCTCATTTCATCAGTCCATAAAACCTTAGAAAAATCAGTCTTGAGATATTTCTTGGCCCAGTCTTGACGTTTCAGCTTGTGTGTCTTGTTCAGTGGTGGTCGTCTTTCAGCCTTTCTTACCTTGGCCATGTCTCTGAGTATTGCACACCTTGTGCTTTTGGGCACTCCAGTGATGTTGCAGCTCTGAAATATGGCCAAACTGGTGGCAAGTGGCATCTTGGCAGCTGCACGCTTGACTTTCTCAGTTCATGGGCAGTTATTTTGCCCCTTGGTTTTTCCACACGCTTCTTGCGACCCTGTTGACTATTTTGAATGAAACGCTTGATTGTTCGATGATCACGCTTCAGAAGCTTTGCAATTTTAAGACTGCTGCATGCCTCTGCAAGATATCTCACTATTTTTGACTTTTCTGAGCCTGTCAAGTCCTTCTTTTGACCCATTTTGCCAAAGGAAAGGAAGTTGCCTAATAATTATGCACACCTGATATAGGGTGTTGATGTCATTAGACCATACCCCTTCTCATTACAGAGATGCACATCACCTAATATGCTTAATTGGTAGTAGGCTTTCGAGCCTATACAGCTTGGAGTAAGACAACATGCATGAAGGGGATGATGTGGACAAAATACTCATTTGCCTAATAATTCTGCACTCCCTGTATAAAATATTTAGCTTTTATTAAATAGTTATCTGAATCTTACAACCAAAGTTTGTATAATAATACACAAGATTGGCTGTAGACCATTGTTCATCATTCAGAACACTGTGTAAAAATAACAAAAAACAAAAAGTGAATGCAAAAGTGCATAAATATTTATTTTACGTGTTTGATATGTGTGGCGGGGCGTGGTCTGCAGTGCCGCTGCAGGGGAGGTGGACCCACCTGAGGGGCATCTGCAATCACACCTCTCGGGCGTAGTCTGTGCTCTCTCGGCTGTTTTTTGGGTGTGTGTTGGGCTATGAGTTGAAAAGCTACAGCTGCCTGTGTGGGTACACCAACCATGTGTGAAAAGTGGTCCATAACGTAATGCTTCAAAGCGTGTTCATGCAAACATTGTCGGGTCTGCCGTGGTACAATGGGACTTCTGCTCATGAACCTGTGTGCACAGCGTCTGCAAATCGGCGCTGTACAAAGTAACTTCATCTTTACACAAAACTGTAAGCTGTCATCTGTGAAGCGTGAGCGGTGTTTGTTTTTACCATAGTTCATGGTGGAGAATGGCTGCTCTTCTGAGTTTTGCTCTCTGTAGCCGTATGAATGGCAACTACAGTGATTAGCAGCGGCATAGGCACACATAAAATTTCTTCTGAAATTTTTGCTTTCTAGTTATTATTATTATTATTATTACGGCAAATGAATCGGCCTTTTGAGGGCCTAAACATGCTCAAAAACTCATGAAATTTTGCACACACGTCAGGTCTGGTGAAAATTTACGTATTTTAATGTCCTCAGAAATATCAAGGGAAAATTGGCTCTAGAGCGCCACCTAGAAAAATGAAAAACGCGAGCCCCCGATGTGGGTATGACCTACATGTATGAAACTCGGAACACATATCTAACGTTCGGAGACGCACAAAAAAGTCTGTTATGGCCATGTCCTAAACCCAACAGGAAGTCCGCCATTTCGATGTGAATGTGACATTTTGACCCTAATTTTGCCATTTCCATGCCTCGAACTTTTGCGAACTCCTCCTTGGGATTTGGTCGTATAAGCTTCATATTTGGTCAGTGTCAACTACACACCTGGGCCATGTTAAATTGCGGAGCTTTTGAGTTTTCGCGATACGGTGAGGCCGTGGCGCCATGGCGAATTTTGGTGACTCGCCATGAAATCTTATTGCCTCTAATTCCGTCATACATTCTCCGATCTGGACCAAAGAGGACACACATGATAAGGCTCCACCCTGAACATATTTCAACTGCCACATTTGACATCAGGGAGAGCGCCACCTAGTGGTAACAGGAAATGTCATGTTTTACACTTTGGGGTACAGTATTGTGATGGGTGATATCTGCAGCCTCAAATTTCTCCAGGAAAGCCTTAAAGAGTTGGTCTTGGGTTACAGTGAAAACTGTGAGTTTTCGCGAAAGGGTGTGACCCCTGCAGCATGGCGAACATTGATGTCTCGCCATGAAGAAACAAATTAGTATAACTCAATGAAATCCAATCTGATCAGTACCAGACTTTATAGGCATGATAACAGACCCGCCCTGAACAGATTGATGTGCCCATTGTCAGGAACACGTAGAGCGCCACCTAGTGGCAACAGGAAATGTCATGACTTTCACTTTGTTGTACTGATTTTCACAGGTTCATCATGGCCACCTCAAAAGCGGTGAATATTAACATGAGTCCCTCATGATGCTTCAGTGCGAAAATTGTGACTTTAAACTGAACGGCGCACCCTGGTGGCAACGCGGTTCACCATGAACAATGAAGTGGCTTTTGAGGGGTTGGAAAGTTTAAAATGTCTTGAAATTTGGCGAACACCTCCAAAGTGATGAGGGCTTTTTTGTTATGTGACCATTTTCATTGAATAGTGCAAAATGGCTCCACAGCGCCCCCTACAAAATTTCAAAACAACAGCCCCTGCTCTGTGTTTTATCTATGAGTCTGAGACCTTGCAAGCTCATAGAAGACATCAAGATGTACAAAAAAGTCTCTTGGAGCAATATCCCAAATCCAACAGGAAGTCAGCCATTTTAAAATTAAGGTGTAATTTTAGCCACTTTTTCCCCTCTTTTCAGGCCTCATACTTTGACGAACTCCTCCAAGGGATTTCATCAGATTGACCCGATCTCCTGTGCATGGAATCTAAAGACCTTTGTGATGTTAAATTGCGAAGCTTTTTATGTTCAGGGAAACGGGGTGGTCATGGCGGCACGTGGAGTTTCAAACACTCGCCAAAAAGCAGTAATCTGCTGTCACTCAAAAATCACAATGTCCAATCTCTCCCAAAGGTCGCAGGCATGATGAGACTCAAGCTCGGAAATGTTTGTTATGCCATTTGTCATTAATGGTTACAGCGCCACCTAGTGGGACGACTATAATCACGGTTGAATTAGATGAAATGTTAGCTGGTGGTTAAATGCATAAATTCCATCAATGTGACATCAGATCGGACGTGCTGGTTTTAGGTGTTGGGCGTGGCTCGACACGCAGGGGGTGCGAGGGCCCTCATAACGCTGCTTGCAGCTTTAATTATTATTATTATTATTATTATTATTACAACATTAATTTTTTTAAATTGTGGCTGTTGAGGTGGACACTTCACTTTGCATTGTTAAAGGAAAACACTTCATTGGCGTTGTGTTACTGGACTGACCCTAAGCAATCATTGCAAATACCAACTTTGCTATCCATTTTAGACACTAAAAGAAAAAGCACTCCACAGACCTTACTAGCATCACATATGCGTAACTCAAGTGTCATCTTATCAACATGTTATGTGGTCTTCAATGTTTTTTTCTTCTATTTCTGGCAGATACAGACATTTAATTTAAAGTCTTGATGTTGCATCTGTCTACATACTGTTAGTTACTAACCCTAATGACCTGTTGTGTTTTATTTTGGACTGGGTTTACACAAATGCTCACTGAATGTGTTGGCAATAAAAGAAATTTAAAAAAAAAAGTTGGATGTACTTAATTCATTTGTGTGGAACCTGTTGACAAAATAGATTTATGTAAAACTAATTAGTAAAGCACAAGGTGGCTGAAAATATAATATTTGAATTAATCTAACTTAAATTTAACATTTTACTGCCACAAATATTAGAAATGTGTTGAAGTAACTAATCTAAACTATCTAACCTGTAAATATATCATTTATGTTCATACAACATAATTTGATTTAGGTAGTCTTAAATATCTCTTGTTAATCTTAAGTAGTTTTTTAAAATTAGATGAACTAAAGATTTTTGCTTTAAACTAACACAATGCAATTTCGTGGAACCTGTTGACAAAATAATTTTAATTAAAGTCAACGTTCATTTTTTTGAGTGTGCGCTGTAAAATCTAATATTGTGTATAATTAAAAATATTAAGTAAGCTGAACTCAATTTTTATCAGTTTGTTATTAGAACTCAGTTTAAATAAGTTACCAGTACTTTTTATGCAAAAACGCTGATCAACTCAATTTATTTGAGTTGTCTTAACTTAGAACTAAGTAAGCTGGAAGTTTTGCTTCTCAGTGCGGAAGGATGAAACGATGTGGTTTGAAAATGCCACGTCACTACCGTCCTCCTCCCTCGCACAGATCAGTCCGGATGTTCGTGGTGCATTTTTATGAGCAAACCTTGAGAAGCTTCAGCTCAAGATATTATTGTTGTCATTGCTGTGGATCTTTACCTGATACACTGACTTGGTGAGTAAATGTTTAGTCTTATTCAAACTGATTTTGTGGCGTCTCTTAGTTTAGCACCAGGTTTTTAATCTTGCTAGCTAGTTAGTGTTAGCCTAGCGTTGCTGCTGCCGCTGGGCTCATGTTACTTAAAATTAACACCACAGCCTTAAAACCTTATGAAACCATGTTTGTGAAATTTTCTGTTGATTGTTTGAAATAAAAAAGTGAGATAAGAGCCCAGACAAAATTCTTCGGGAGGTGCAGCCGTTAGGGGTGGGGTAGGTGTGGGGGGTATTTCAATCCATAGCCATAACTAACTAACTAAATAACTAACTAACTATATATATCATGTTTAACCTGAGTAGTAAAAGACCACAGGGGGTTGATGACTTCACTGAGAAGGCTCGTCTAGCACAGCACAAGAAGTCTAAGACCAGGCAACAAAGGAAGTTTGACTTACTTGTGTACGTCGGAAACCACCGCAAAATACGGAGAGTGTCCTCAGCGGCCAGAAAAGAGAAGGATGCGACATGGAGGATGTGGACAAGTGGGTGAAGAATTTGTCTGACAGACAGCTCACCCAAACAGAGAAAAACATCCTTGCTAAAGGGTTGAATTTTGCCGTCACACCGAGACAAATCCCTCTAGTGGAGCTGATCACAGCCACAGAAACAGCAATTCGTAACAACAATATTGCAGAAGTGGAAGCAGAGCAACTACGGACGAAAGTTTCGGCCTGTCTCAGCAATGCTAAGCCCCAGCATCCAACATCACCATGGAGGAGAGGAAGGCACTCACATCACTTAGTGATGACAACAACATTATCATCCTTCCGGCAGACAAGGGTAGGTGCACAGTATTGCTTAACCAGAAAGACTATCATGAGAAGATTTTGTCACTACTCAGTGATGAAAATACTTATGAGCCCCTGAAACGAGACCCAGGAAGTGGTTACAGGAAGAGGGTGATTGACTGTCTGAAGCAGTTAGAACAAGACAAGGCTATCGACCGGACCTCATACCACAGGCTGTACCCAGGGGAGTCTACACCAAGTCTGTATGGTTTACCGAAAATACATAAGCAGGGTGCACCTTTAAGACCAATTGTCTGCATGATCAACTCGGTCACCTATAACATCTCCAAGTTTCTGGCTTCGATTCTCAACCCGCTGGTGGGCAGCTCTGAACACCACATCCAGAACACCCTGGATTTTGTTGAGAAGGTGAGAGATGTCATTATGGAGGCAGATGAAACCATGGTCTCGTACGATGTTACATCTCTCTTCACTTGCATCCCAGTCACGGAAGCGTTGGAGGTAGTCCGTAAGAGATTACACCAACCTCAGCAACAGGACCACTCTCAGCATCGACCAAGTGTGTTTGCTTTTGGAACTGTGTCTTCATTCCACCTACTTCACATACAAGAGTCAGTTCTACAGGCAGAAACATGGGTGTGCCATGGGCTCCCCAGTTTCACCCATCGTGGCCAATTTGATAACAAGTGGAAAAGAGGGCTGCACCTCCCGAAGGCATTAACTCGGTGACCAATACATCAAATTCACCAGGGAGGATATGAAAAGTGGCAGGTTAGCCTTCTTAGACTGTGAGATTTCCATCAGTAATGGGGACATCTAAAAGCTGATGTGTACCGTAAACCTACACATACGGATCAGTATCTAAGGTTTGACTCTCATCATCTACTGGAGCACAAACTGGGTGTCATCAGGACGCTACAACACAGAGCGAACACCATCCTCACTGACACAGCGGCCAGGGAGGCAGAAGAACAGCACATCAAGAAGGCCCTGAGTAAATGTGGTTATCCCAGCTGGACTTTTGTCAAAGCTGGGAAGGCACCTAAAGAAAGCTCCAGCCGATCCAGGAGAGAAGGACAACCACTGCCCAGTCGAAAACCTGTAGTGATCCCATATGTGTCAGGAGTATCGGAACAGTTGAGATGCATTTTTTCTAAACACCGCGTCTCTGTGGCTTTTAAACCCCAAAATACGCTGTGGCAAAAACTGGTCCACCCCAAGGATCGGGTCCCCCGACACAAACAGAGTAACATAGTGTACGCTGTTAAGTGCCAGGAGGATTGGCAGGATTTATACATCGGGGAAACCAAACAACCTCTGGCGAAGCAGATGGCACAACACAGAAGAGCAACCTCGTCAGGCCAGGACTCTGCAGTCTATTTACACCTACAGGCCAGTGGACACTCTTTCAATGATGAGGATGTACACATCCTGGACAGGGAGGAACGCTGGTTTGAGCGCGGAGTCAAGGAGGCCATTTACGTGAAAAGGGAAAGACCATCTCTGAATCGAGGAGGGGGCCTAAGGGTACATCTTTCGCCATCTTACAATGCTGTGATTGCAGCCATTCCCAACTCTCTGTGAATGGTACTCATGGCCATTGATCAGTGTTCTTTGATCAGTGGGTTTTGGTCAGTGATTGTTGATCAATGGTCATGGGAATTTGCATAATTATGATTAAGGAACTGATCTCACAGCCCATTGTTCCTTCAGTGGGCTGGTTTCAGTCATTATGCAAATGTACTGTTTATAAGATTGAAACCTGCAGTCAGCTGAGACTGAAGAAGTCACTTGGATGAGTGACGAAACGTTTCTCCCACAAAACGCTACGTCCAGATGAACAGATTCAACTTTTGGAGATCTTAAAAGGTTATTTTGTAACCCAGAAAGGGTAGTCTGGGGAAAAGGAGGATCGCGGTTGTCCGAGCCTGTGCGTACTTGTGTGTACTTGTAAACGCGGCAATGGTGGAAGAGCGCGGCTAAAAAACTTTTAAATATTACTTTTTCTGGGTCACAAAATAAACTTTTAAGATATTTTCAGGCGAGAATGTACTTGTGTAAAGTTCAAGTATCTGCTCGATTTATCAAGACATCACACATTTGCAAAAATGCTCCCACGTTTTCAGAGACGCCTACTTTTTTTAATGCTTTGTGGCAGCTTTTGAACATGTGTGGCATCTATTAATGTCAAATCTAGCCTTTCTTTAACAACATAAGCAAACTGCTTTTTAATTTAACCGACTTTTCTGTTTAATTACATTTTAAATAATAATAATAATAACAATAGTATTTATTTTGTTAAAAATGTGTTTAAAAACAAGTTTTATTGTGAAAGCTATAATCCAGATTAGTGGTCTGTTAAATGGTTAAAATCTAATTTGGCTTTATACTTGAGAATAAAGTAATATAGCTTGTCCTTCTAAAGAACTAAGTTAAATTCCACAGTTGAATCATAAGAAACATTATGTACATATAAACCCTGCCATATGTTAGATCTGGTCATTTTGCTTATTAGAAACTTTATATATTGGAAGTTAACTTTTAACAAGCATGTAATGATTATATATAAATTAGGTGGTCTTTTTTTAAACACATATCTCTTCAGGCCTAAACTGACAGTGCCAATACCACACATTCAGACACAGTAGTAGATGGTGTTTTTAATACTATATGTGTTAGTCTAATTTGGTTGTATGGGGTCTACATTGACCTTCTGTGTTGTAAGTTATAATGATTGCACAGCCATTAAGGATCAAATCAGTTTCTGAAAATGTTCTGTTTTACTCCCTCTGCTTGCTTCTTACTGTCTTTGAGGCTCGGGACCAGCACTCCTGCTGTTGGACAGAAAGACATCAGTAAGTATTTTGGTTTTCCAATATATTAGCAACTGTCAGTGACATTTATATTAATCAGGCTGAACTTTAATCATACTTTAGATCAGCCTGTTTTACTTATTGTTTTATTTGTGCTTTGGTTTGGGGAAGTTGTTTCTTACTGATCTTTTCCTGTCTCTGTTATTAGACTTGAGATATGACTGCACTATGCTGTTGCTGGTGACCACAGTTAATTCTACAAGACATGCTGTGTAAAGTAAACAAACAACAACAGTTTGGTCTGCATTCTTGAAAGATCACATCCCCAAACTTAGTTTAGAGGGTCTGATAGGTTTGTAGCATAAACTATTCGCTGGAACGTTCAAGACAATTTACTACACAGCAAAAACAAGACACAAGTAGGCAAAGTTCTTTATGTTTCTCATGCACAGGAGAGAACTGGACAAACGCCGTTCCTTCGCTTGACCCCAGTTGCTCTTGTCCGCTCCCTCGTAACACTGCTCTTTATTGAGGTCACATAATGTGCAAAGGTTCATTAACATATGACGTCTACATACACACAAGAGTACCTTGCCTGTGCGTTGTGTAAGCATGTGTGTGTGTGTGTGTGTGTGTGTGTGTGTGTGTGTGTGTGGGGTCAGAGTGTGACCGCATACACGACTTCCTAAACCTGCTGGTCTGAAGTCCAGCAGTTCATCCAAACAAAAGGCACTAGACTAAAACAGACATAGATACGTTTATCCTACCATGAACAATAAGAGAAGGTACGACCTCTCCCATGCTCCAGGATGTGGGTGTGAATGCCAGAACACTTTGGAATGCACACAAAGTCTTTGCAGACTACCAAGGATCAACCCTCTACAAATGACATTGATTATACAACTAAGCATATATGAGTGATATTTCTAAGCATAAATGACATCAACATACAAATCTAACAGGGTCTACACTGTATATAGTGAAGTCTGCAAGTTTTTGAACAGTGAAATTTGTTTTGTGCCAAATCATTTTGCAGATCATTAGAATGAAAGTTATTGGCCATGTTTGCATAGCCCTTTTTAAATGATGCTTTCATGACATTATTGTATGTTGGGTGGAGGTCAGGGCTATCCAGACTGACAAGTGGGATGTTGAATGTCACCTCTCCGGTGGGGAGGGAGCCTGAGATTGTCTAAATTGGAGTCTGTTCTATAGCAAATGCAGAAAAAAAATGTTTTAAGAAAGCAATTAAGTTCATGTTCCAAAAATATGATTGTTTGCTTGCAGGACACCAGGAGAGACAAGTCCTCCGTCACAGATGGTGTGGTCAGTGAAGATGGTCGCCTGCAGGTTCAAGCTCATTGCATCTCCAACCCACATCCACTGCTACTGTACTTTACGGTGTGTTCACACCGAACGCGATAAACGCCACCAAAACACGCCAGACGCCCCTAGCTTGACGCGTGCAAATTTGCACCTCGACGCGTGTCCAACGTGAATTATTCGTGCGCGTTGTTAGGGTTCAATGTTGAGAGAAGAATCCATAAATAAACCACAGATCCAGGCGTGTGCAATTTGACGGCATTTTAATGAACACATGTGTGAGTTCAACAACCCAATCAGTGTTGAACTGTCTTTTTCATATTCAGACAACTGTTTTATGGGGTTAAGATAGTACAGCCCCCTTTTCTGTTACTAGGCAGAAATACGTCACTCCAAAACCACAATGACTTT
>NW_020328735.1:0-10434 GCF_001858045.2 Oreochromis niloticus
TTTATCCTTGTGTTGAAAACTCCATATCCCACAATTCATAGCACGCCTCTAAGAGTGAACAATGGCGGCCACCACTTCGTTTTATATGTCTTTTATTCGTGTTTCTAGGTCACAAAATAAACTTTTAAGATATTTTCAGGCGAGAATGTAGGTGTGTAAACTTCAAATATCTGCTTGTTTTATCAAGACATCCCATATTTAGCGACAGTGCTCTGACTCGGTCCTGCCTGACAGCTAGCCGGCTACCTAGCTAGCTGCCGCACTTGGCTGCAAATGGATAGCGAGGGGACTCTCTCTGTCGTTTCACCTCCCCGGTCTCTCGCAAATGCTCGCATAGAATCGGAGTTACAGCTGGATGTGGAAAAAATAACTGAGTTGTTTGGTGGTGCTATAACGCGGAGCTACAACAGTGGGCAGCTATCCACCGGTGTATGACAGAAAGGACATGCCGCGACCGCCGATCGACCGGTGTTTGCTAACGCGGAGGTCAATCGTGGATCAGGGAAAGCGAAGGCAGGAGCGTGAGGTGAACTGAATTTCAGGTAAGAAGTTATGACCTGCACTCTATTTGGGTCAGATATAAACCAGTTTAGGTGTAGTTTATTTAGCAGCAGTTCTCTTATGTGTTGCTGATAGCCGGCTAGCTAGCTAGCGCCGCTAGCATAGTTAGCTAGCACCGCTAGCGACCCTTCGTGAAAAAGCACCCAGGCTTGGCTTATATTGAGGCGGGTGAAACTCGTGTCAGCACCCGGTCGCTCGCCGACAGTATGTGTTTTAGCTGGACTTATTTTTCGTTTATATGGACCGATGATTTATTTATTTATTCATTTTAGTAACGGTATAAACAGTGAAAGGTGGTGGATTGGCCAGATGTAAACTTCAAATATCTGCTCGTGTTACCAAGACATCCCATATTAGCTCTGATGTTTTCGGTGCCTGCAAAGAGCTAGACAGGTAGCTAGCTAACCCGAGCTGGCTGTCTTTTTGACTCAGGGTCATAGCTGGACTTATTTTTCGTTTTTATGAGCCGATGAGGGTTTTTTTTAGTAACGGTACAAACAGTGAAAGGCGGTGGATTGTCCAGATGCTGGTCGATGTGGAAAAAATAACTGAGTTGTTTGGTAGTCGCTGACGCGGAGCTACAACCGAGGCAGCTATCCACCGGTGTGTGTCAGAAAGAACATGCGGGGAACGAGGCGGCGAGGCGACCGCCGATCGACCGGTGGTAGATCGTGGATCAGGGAAACCGAAGGCAGGAGAAGCAGGCGGCTGCCGGTCGGAGCGTGAGGTGAACTGAATTTCAGGTAAGAAGTTATGACCTGCACTCTATTTGGGTCAGATATAAACCGAGTTTAGGTGTAGTTTATTTTCGTTGTGCTGACTTTTTACAATCAGTTATAATAACTCGTACTGCGTGGTAGCTAGCACGATGGAGTTCTATACAGCTGTGTGCGCGCTAAGTTACTGATGTTGAATTATGACAGCCTCCCCTGTCATTCTCTCGCCTGTTCAAACTTCAGTCATGAAACTGATCAATGATCGGCTTTTCTCTCTTGTTTGTTTATCGCGCTAAACAACAGCAGCACGTTTAAGCTTGATCAGCTGTTGTTAGAATTCATTTGATTTTAATTTCTAGTATCAGCTGATGTTTGCTGGAGCCACAGCTGTAGAAGCGGCTGGTCGAAACCAGGAGATGACCTTACTGAATCATCAGAGCTGAACTGGTGATGGAGAAACAGGTTTACCTTTTTTTTAGGTGACATGAATGAGTTGAAGGGAAGTTATTAACTGTTTCTGAGAGAAATAAACACCAAGCTCCTTTTTTATTTAGCTGACAGCTGGTAACTGTGCAGGGGCGGATCTAGCAAAGCTTTTGCCAGGGGGCCAGGTAGGGCATTAACAGAGAAAGGTGGACACAAAGATATACTTTTCTTTTCTTACTCTCATACAGGGTGCAGAATTATTAGGCAAGTTGTATTTTGAGGAATAATTTTATTATTGAACAACAACCATGTTCTCAATGAACCCAAAAAACACATTAATATCAAAGCTGAATGTTTTCGGAAGTAGTTTTTAGTTTGTGTTTAGTTTTAGCTATTTTAGGGGGATATCTGTGTGTGCAGGTGACTATTACTGTGCATAATTATTAGGCAACTTAACAAAAAACAAATATATACCCATTTCAATTATTTATTTTTACCAGTGAAACCAATATAACATCTCCACATTCACAAATATACATTTCTGACATTCAAAAACAAAACAAAACAAATCAGCGACCAATATAGCCACCTTTCTTTGCAAGGACACTCAAAAGCCTGCCATCCATGGATTCTGTCAGTGTTTTGATCTGTTCACCATCAACATTGCGTGCAGCAGCAACCACAGCCTCCCAGACACTGTTCAGAGAGGTGTACTGTTTTCCCTCCTTGTAAATCTCACATTTGATGATGGACCACAGGTTCTCAATGGGGTTCAGATCAGGTGAACAAGGAGGCCATGTCATTAGTTTTTCTTCTTTTATACCCTTTCTTGCCAGCCACGCTGTGGAGTACTTGGACGCGTGTGATGGAGCATTGTCCTGCATGAAAATCATGTTTTTCTTGAAGGATGCAGACTTTTCCTGTACCACTGCTTGAAGAAGGTGTCTTCCAGAAACTTGCAGTAGGACTGGGAGTTGAGCTTGACGCCATCCTCAACCCGAAAAGGCCCCACAAGCTCACCTTTGATGATACCAGCCCAAACCAGTACTCCACCTCCACCTTGCTGGCGTCTGAGTGGACTGGAGCTCTCTGCCCTTTACCAATCCAGCCACGGGCCCATCCATCTGGCCCATCAAGACTCACTCTCATTTCATCAGTCCATAAAACCTTAGAAAAATCAGTCTTGAGATATTTCTTGGCCCAGTCTTGACGTTTCAGCTTGTGTGTCTTGTTCAGTGGTGGTCGTCTTTCAGCCTTTCTTACCTTGGCCATGTCTCTGAGTATTGCACACCTTGTGCTTTTGGGCACTCCAGTGATGTTGCAGCTCTGAAATATGGCCAAACTGGTGGCAAGTGGCATCTTGGCAGCTGCACGCTTGACTTTTCTCAGTTCATGGGCAGTTATTTTGCCCTTGGTTTTTCCACACGCTTCTTGCGACCCTGTTGACTATTTTGAATGAAACGCTTGATTGTTCGATGATCACGCTTCAGAAGCTTTGCAATTTTAAGACTGCTGCATGCCTCTGCAAGATATCTCACTATTTTTGACTTTTCTGAGCCTGTCAAGTCCTTCTTTTGACCCATTTTGCCAAAGGAAAGGAAGTTGCCTAATAATTATGCACACCTGATATAGGGTGTTGATGTCATTAGACCATACCCCTTCTCATTACAGAGATGCACATCACCTAATATGCTTAATTGGTAGTAGGCTTTCGAGCCTATACAGCTTGGAGTAAGACAACATGCATGAAGGGATGATGTGGACAAAATACTCATTTGCCTAATAATTCTGCACTCCCTGTATAAATATTTAGCTTTTATTAAATAGTTATCTGAATCTTACAACCAAAGTTTGTATAATAATACACAAGATTGGCTGTAGACCATTGTTCATCATTCAGAACACTGTGTAAAAATAACAAAAAACAAAAAGTGAATGCAAAAGTGCATAAATATTTATTTTACGTGTTTGATATGTGTGGCGGGGCGTGGTCTGCAGTGCCGCTGCAGGGGAGGTGGACCCACCTGAGGGGCATCTGCAATCACACCTCTCGGGCGTAGTCTGTGCTCTCTCGGCTGTTTTTTGGGTGTGTGTTGGGCTATGAGTTGAAAAGCTACAGCTGCTGTGTGGGTACACCAACCATGTGTGAAAAGTGGTCCATAACGTAATGCTTCAAAGCGTGTTCATGCAAACATTGTCGGGTCTGCCGTGGTACAATGGGACTTCTGCTCATGAACCTGTGTGCACAGCGTCTGCAAATCGGCGCTGTACAAAGTACTTCATCTTTACACAAAACTGTAAGCTGTCATCTGTGAGCGTGAGCGGTGTTTGTTTTTACCATAGTTCATGGTGGAGAATGGCTGCTCTTCTGAGTTTTGCTCTCTGTAGCCGTATGAATGGCAACTACAGTGATTAGCAGCGGCATAGGCACACATAAAATTTCTTCTGAAATTTTTGCTTTCTAGTTATTATTATTATATTATTACGGCAAATGAATCGGCCTTTTGAGGGCCTAAACATGCTCAAAAACTCATGAAATTTTGCACACACGTCAGGTCTGGTGAAAATTTACGTATTTTAATGTCCTCAGAAATATCAAGGGAAAATTGGCTCTAGAGCGCCACCTAGAAAAATGAAAAACGCGAGCCCCCGATGTGGGTATGACCTACATGTATGAAACTCGGAACACATATCTAACGTTCGGAGACGCACAAAAAAGTCTGTTATGGCCATGTCCTAAACCCAACAGGAAGTCCGCCATTTCGATGTGAATGTGACATTTTGACCCTAATTTTGCCATTTCCATGCCTCGAACTTTTGCGAACTCCTCCTTGGGATTTGGTCGTATAAGCTTCATATTTGGTCAGTGTCAACTACACACCTGGGCCATGTTAAATTGCGGAGCTTTTGAGTTTTCGCGATACGGTGAGGCCGTGGCGCCATGGCGAATTTTGGTGACTCGCCATGAAAATCTTATTGCCTCTAATTCCGTCATACATTCTCCGATCTGGACCAAAGAGGACACACATGATAAGGCTCCACCCCTGAACATATTTCAACTGCCACATTTGACATCAGGGAGAGCGCCACCTAGTGGTAACAGGAAATGTCATGTTTTACACTTTGGGGTACAGTATTGTGATGGGTGATATCTGCAGCCTCAAATTTCTCCAGGAAAGCCTTAAAGAGTTGGTCTTGGGTTACAGTGAAAACTGTGAGTTTTCGCGAAAGGGTGTGACCCCTGCAGCATGGCGAACATTGATGTCTCGCCATGAAGAAACAAATTAGTATAACTCAATGAAATCCAATCTGATCAGTACCAGACTTTATAGGCATGATAACAGACCCGCCCTGAACAGATTGATGTGCCCATTGTCAGGAACACGTAGAGCGCCACCTAGTGGCAACAGGAAATGTCATGACTTTCACTTTGTTGTACTGATTTTCACAGGTTCATCATGGCCACCTCAAAAGCGGTGAATATTAACATGAGTCCTCATGATGCTTCAGTGCGAAAATTGTGACTTTAAACTGAACGGCGCACCCTGGTGGCAACGCGGTTCACCATGAACAATGAAGTGGCTTTTGAGGGGTTGGAAAGTTTAAAATGTCTTGAAATTTGGCGAACACCTCCAAAGTGATGAGGGCTTTTTTGTTATGTGACCATTTTCATTGAATAGTGCAAAATGGCTCCACAGCGCCCCCTACAAAATTTCAAAACAACAGCCCTGCTCTGTGTTTTATCTATGAGTCTGAGACCTTGCAAGCTCATAGAAGACATCAAGATGTACAAAAAAGTCTCTTGGAGCAATATCCCAAATCCAACAGGAAGTCAGCCATTTTAAAATTAAGGTGTAATTTTAGCCACTTTTTCCCCTCTTTTCAGGCCTCATACTTTGACGAACTCCTCCAAGGGATTTCATCAGATTGACCCGATCTCCTGTGCATGGAATCTAAAGACCTTTGTGATGTTAAATTGCGAAGCTTTTTATGTTCAGGGAAACGGGGTGTCATGGCGGCACGTGGAGTTTCAAACACTCGCCAAAAAGCAGTAATCTGCTGTCACTCAAAAATACAATGTCCAATCTCTCCCAAAGGTCGCAGGCATGATGAGACTCAAGCTCGGAAATGTTTGTTATGCCATTTGTCATTAATGGTTACAGCGCCACCTAGTGGGACGACTATAATCACGGTTGAATTAGATGAAATGTTAGCTGGTGGTTAAATGCATAAATTCCATCAATGTGACATCAGATCGGACGTGCTGGTTTTAGGTGTTGGGCGTGGCTCGACACGCAGGGGTGCGAGGGCCCTCATAACGCTGCTTGCAGCTTTAATTATTATTATTATTATTATTATTATTACAACATTAATTTTTTAAATTGTGGCTGTTGAGGTGGACACTTCACTTTGCATTGTTAAAGGAAAACACTTCATTGGCGTTGTGTTACTGGACTGACCCTAAGCAATCATTGCAAATACCAACTTTGCTATCCATTTTAGACACTAAAAGAAAAGCACTCCACAGACCTTACTAGCATCACATATGCGTAACTCAAGTGTCATCTTATCAACATGTTATGTGGTCTTCAATGTTTTTTTCTTCTATTTCTGGCAGATACAGACATTTAATTTAAAGTCTTGATGTTGCATCTGTCTACATACTGTTAGTTACTAACCCTAATGACCTGTTGTGTTTTATTTTGGACTGGGTTTACACAAATGCTCACTGAATGTGTTGGCAATAAAAGAAATTTAAAAAAAAAAGTTGGATGTACTTAATTCATTTGTGTGGAACCTGTTGACAAAATAGATTTATGTAAAACTAATTAGTAAAGCACAAGGTGGCTGAAAATATAATATTTGAATTAATCTAACTTAAATTTAACATTTACTGCCACAAATATTAGAAATGTGTTGAAGTAACTAATCTAAACTATCTAACCTGTAAATATATCATTTATGTTCATACAATAATTTGATTTAGTAGTCTTAAATATCTCTTGTTAATCTTAAGTAGTTTTTTAAAATTAGATGAACTAAAGATTTTTGCTTTAAACTAACACAATGCAATTTCGTGGAACCTGTTGACAAAATAATTTTAATTAAAGTCAACGTTTCATTTTTTTGAGTGTGCGCTGTAAAATCTAATATTGTGTATAATTAAAAATATTAAGTAAGCTGAACTCAATTTTTATCAGTTTGTTATTAGAACTCAGTTTAAATAAGTTACCAGTACTTTTTATGCAAAAACGCTGATCAACTCAATTTATTTGAGTTGTCTTAACTTAGAACTAAGTAAGCTGGAAGTTTGCTTCTCAGTGCGGAAGGATGAAACGATGTGGTTTGAAAATGCCACGTCACTACCGTCCTCCTCCCTCGCACAGATCAGTCCGGATGTTCGTGGTGCATTTTTTATGAGCAAACCTTGAGAAGCTTCAGCTCAAGATATTATTGTTGTCATTGCTGTGGATCTTTACCTGATACACTGACTTGGTGAGTAAATGTTTAGTCTTATTCAAACTGATTTTGTGGCGTCTCTTAGTTTAGCACCAGGTTTTTAATCTTGCTAGCTAGTTAGTGTTAGCCTAGCGTTGCTGCTGCCGCTGGGCTCATGTTACTTAAAAATTAACACCACAGCCTTAAAAACCTTATGAAACCATGTTTGTGAAATTTTCTGTTGATTGTTTGAAATAAAAAAGTGAGATAAGAGCCCAGACAAAATTCTTCGGGAGGTGCAGCCGTTAGGGGTGGGGTAGGTGTGGGGGTATTTTCAATCCATAGCCATAACTAACTAACTAAATAACTAACTAACTATATATCATGTTTAACCTGAGTAGTAAAAGACCACAGGGGGGTTGATGACTTCACTGAGAAGGCTCGTCTAGCACAGCACAAGAAGTCTAAGACCAGGCAACAAAGGAAGTTTGACTTACTTGTTGTACGTCGGAAACCACCGCAAAATACGGAGAGTGTCCTCAGCGGCCAGAAAAGAAAGGATGCGACATGGAGGATGTGGACAAGTGGGTGAAGAATTTGTCTGACAGACAGCTCACCCAAACAGAGAAAAACATCCTTGCTAAAGGGTTGAATTTTGCCGTCACACCGAGACAAATCCCTCTAGTGGAGCTGATCACAGCCACAGAAACAGCAATTCGTAACAACAATATTGCAGAAGTGGAAGCAGAGCAACTACGGACGAAAGTTTCGGCCTGTCTCAGCAATGCAAGCCCCCAGCATCCAACATCACCATGGAGGAGAGGAAGGCACTCACATCACTTAGTGATGACAACAACATTATCATCCTTCCGGCAGACAAGGGTAGGTGCACAGTATTGCTTAACCAGAAAGACTATCATGAGAAGATTTTGTCACTACTCAGTGATGAAAATACTTATGAGCCCCTGAAACGAGACCCAGGAAGTGGTTACAGGAAGAGGGTGATTGACTGTCTGAAGCAGTTAGAACAAGACAAGGCTATCGACCGGACCTCATACCACAGGCTGTACCCAGGGGAGTCTACACCAAGTCTGTATGGTTTACCGAAAATACATAAGCAGGGTGCACCTTTAAGACCAATTGTCTGCATGATCAACTCGGTCACCTATAACATCTCCAAGTTTCTGGCTTCGATCTCAACCCGCTGGTGGGCAGCTCTGAACACCACATCCAGAACACCCTGGATTTTGTTGAGAAGGTGAGAGATGTCATTATGGAGGCAGATGAAACCATGGTCTCGTACGATGTTACATCTCTCTTCACTTGCATCCCAGTCACGGAAGCGTTGGAGGTAGTCCGTAAGAGATTACACCAACCTCAGCAACAGGACCACTCTCAGCATCGACCAAGTGTGTTTGCTTTTGGAACTGTGTCTTCATTCCACCTACTTCACATACAAGAGTCAGTTCTACAGGCAGAAACATGGGTGTGCCATGGGCTCCCCAGTTTCACCCATCGTGGCCAATTTGATAACAAGTGGAAAAGAGGGCTGCACCTCCCGAAGGCATTAACTCGGTGGACCAATACATCAAATTCACCAGGGAGGATATGAAAGTGGCAGGTTAGCCTTCTTAGACTGTGAGATTTCCATCAGTAATGGGGGACATCTAAAAGCTGATGTGTACCGTAAACCTACACATACGGATCAGTATCTAAGGTTTGACTCTCATCATCTACTGGAGCACAAACTGGGTGTCATCAGGACGCTACAACACAGAGCGAACACCATCCTCACTGACACAGCGGCCAGGGAGGCAGAAGAACAGCACATCAAGAAGGCCCTGAGTAAATGTGGTTATCCCAGCTGGACTTTTGTCAAAGCTGGGAAGGCACCTAAAGAAAGCTCCAGCCGATCCAGGAGAGAAGGACAACCACTGCCCAGTCGAAAACCTGTAGTGATCCCATATGTGTCAGGAGTATCGGAACAGTTGAGATGCATTTTTTCTAAACACCGTCTCTGTGGCTTTTAAACCCCAAAATACGCTGTGCAAAAACTGGTCCACCCCAAGGATCGGGTCCCCCGACACAAACAGAGTAACATAGTGTACGCTGTTAAGTGCCAGGAGGATTGCAGGATTTATACATCGGGGAAACCAAACAACCTCTGGCGAAGCAGATGGCACAACACAGAAGAGCAACCTCGTCAGGCCAGGACTCTGCAGTCTATTTACACCTACAGGCCAGTGGACACTCTTTCAATGATGAGGATGTACACATCCTGGACAGGGAGGAACGCTGGTTTGAGCGCGGAGTCAAGGAGGCCATTTACGTGAAAAGGGAAAGACCATCTCTGAATCGAGGAGGGGCCTAAGGGTACATCTTTCGCCATCTTACAATGCTGTGATTGCAGCCATTCCCCAACTCTCTGTGAATGGTACTCATGGCCATTGATCAGTGTTCTTTGATCAGTGGGTTTTGGTCAGTGATTGTTGATCAATGGTCATGGGAATTTGCATAATTATGATTAAGGAACTGATCTCACAGCCCATTGTTCCTTCAGTGGGCTGGTTTCAGTCATTATGCAAATGTACTGTTTATAAGATTGAAACCTGCAGTCAGCTGAGACTGAAGAAGTCACTTGGATGAGTGACGAAACGTTTCTCCCACAAAACGCTACGTCCAGATGAACAGATTCAACTTTTGGAGATCTTAAAAGGTTATTTTGTAACCCAGAAAGGGTAGTCTGGGGAAAAGGAGGATCGCGGTTGTCCGAGCCTGTGCGTACTTGTGTGTACTTGTAAACGCGGCAATGGTGGAAGAGCGCGGCTAAAAAACTTTTAAATATTACTTTTTCTGGGTCACAAAATAAACTTTTAAGATATTTTCAGGCGAGAATGTACTTGTGTAAAGTTCAAGTATCTGCTCGATTTATCAAGACATCACACATTTGCAAAAATGCTCCACGTTTTCAGAGACGCCTACTTTTTTAATGCTTTGTGGCAGCTTTTGAACATGTGTGGCATCTATTAATGTCAAATCTAGCCTTTCTTTAACAACATAAGCAAACTGCTTTTTAATTTAACCGACTTTTCTGTTTAATTACATTTTAAATAATAATAATAATAACAATAGTATTTATTTTGTTAAAAATGTGTTTAAAAACAAGTTTTATTGTGAAAGCTATAATCCAGATTAGTGGTCTGTTAAATGGTTAAAATCTAATTTGGCTTTATACTTGAGAATAAAGTAATATAGCTTGTCCTTCTAAAGACTAAGTTAAATTCCACAGTTG
>NW_020328736.1:0-11205 GCF_001858045.2 Oreochromis niloticus
GAGCGTGAGGTGAACTGAATTTACAGGTAAGAAGTTATGACCTGCACTCTATTTGGGTCAGATATAAACCGAGTTTAGGTGTAGTTTATTTGTTGTGCTGACTTTTACAATCAGTTATAACTCGTACTGCGTGGTAGCTAGCACGATGGAGTTTCTATACAGCTGTGTGCGCGCTAAGTTACTGATGTTGAACTTTATGAAGCCTCCCCTGTCATTCTCTCGCCTGTTCAAACTTCAGTCATGAACTGATCAATGATCGGCTTTCTCTTTTGTTTGGTTTATCGCGCTAAACAACAGCAGCACGTTTAAGCTTGATCAGCTGTTGTTAGAATTCATTTGATTTTAATTTCTAGTATCAGTGATGTTTGCTGGAGCCACAGCTGTAGAAGCGGCTGGTCGAAACCAGGAGATGACCTTACTGAATCATCAGAGCTGAACTGGTGATGGAGAAACAGGTTTACCTTTTTTTTAGGTGACATGAATGAGTTGAAGGGAAGTTATTAACTGTTTCTGAGAGAAATAAACACCAAGCTCTTTTTTTATTTAGCTGACAGCTGGTAACTGTGCAGGGCGGATCTAGCAAAGCTTTTGCCAGGGGCCAGGTAGGGCATTAACAGAGAAAGGTGGACACAAAGATATACTTTTCTTTCTTACTCTCATACAGGGAGTGCAGAATTATTAGGCAAGTTGTATTTTTGAGGAATAATTTTATTATTGAACACAACCATGTTCTCAATGAACCAAAAAACACATTAATATCAAGCTGAATGTTTTCGGAAGTAGTTTTAGTTTGTGTTTAGTTTTAGCTATTTAGGGGGATATCTGTGTGTGCAGGTGACATTACTGTGCATAATTATTAGGCAACTTAACAAAAAACAAATATATTCATTTCAATTATTTATTTTTACCAGTGAAACCAATATAACATCTCCACATTCCACATTTCTGACATTCAAAAAAAACCAAAACAAATCAGCGACCAATATAGCCACCTTTCTTTGCAAGGACACTCAAACCTGCCATCCATGGATTCTGTCAGTGTTTTGATCTGTTCACCATCAATTGCGTGCAGCAGCAACCACAGCCTCCCAGACACTGTTCAGAGAGGTGTACTGTTTCCCTCCTTGTAAATCTCACATTTGATGATGGACCACAGGTTCTCAATGGGGTTCAGATCAGGTGAACAAGGAGGCCATGTCATTAGTTTTTCTTCTTTTATACCTTTCTTGCCAGCCACGCTGTGGAGTACTTGGACGCGTGTGATGGAGCATTGTCCTGCATGAAAATCATGTTTTTCTTGAAGGATGCAGACTTTTTCCTGTACCACTGCTTGAAGAAGGTGTCTTCCAGAACTTGCAGTAGGACTGGAGTTGAGCTTGACGCCATCCTCAACCCGAAAGGCCCCACAAGCTCACCTTTGATGATACCAGCCCAAACCAGTACTCCACTCCACCTTGCTGGCGTCTGAGTCGGACTGGAGCTCTCTGCCCTTTACCAATCCAGCCACGGGCCCATCCATCTGGCCATCAAGACTCACTCTCATTTCATCAGTCCATAAAACCTTAGAAAAATCAGTCTTGAGATATTTCTTGGCCAGTCTTGACGTTTCAGCTTGTGTGTCTTGTTCAGTGGTGGTCGTCTTTCAGCCTTTCTTACCTTGGCCATGTCTCTGAGTATTGCACACCTTGTGCTTTTGGGCACTCCAGTGATGTTGCAGCTCTGAAATATGGCCAAACTGGTGGCAAGTGGCATCTTGGCAGCTGCACGCTTGACTTTTAGTTCATGGGCAGTTATTTTGCCCCTTGGTTTTTCCACACGCTTCTTGCGACCCTGTTGACTATTTTGAATGAAACGCTTGATTGTTCGATGATCACGCTTCAGAAGCTTTGCAATTTTAAGACTGCTGCATGCCTTGCAAGATATCTCACTATTTTTGACTTTTCTGAGCCTGTCAAGTCCTTCTTTTGACCATTTTGCCAAAGGAAAGGAGTTGCCTAATAATTATGCACCTGATATAGGGTGTTGATGTCATTAGACCATACCCTTCTCATTACAGAGATGCACATCACCTAATATGCTTAATTGGTAGTAGGTTTCGAGCCTATACAGCTTGGAGTAAGACAACATGCATGAAGGGGATGTGGACAAATACTCATTTGCCTAATAATTCTGCACTCCCTGTATAAAATATTTAGCTTTTATAAATAGTTATCTGAATCTTACAACCAAGTTTGTATAATAATACACAAGATTGGCTGTAGACCATTGTTCATCATTCAGAACACTGTGTAAAATAACAAAAACAAAAAGTGAATGCAAAAGTGCATAAATATTTATTTTACGTGTTTGATATGTGTGGCGGGGCGTGGTCTGCAGTGCCGCTGCAGGGAGGTGGACCCACCTGAGGGGCATCTGCAATCACACTCTCGGCGTAGTCTGTGCTCTCTCGGCTGTTTTTTGGTGTTGTTGGGCTATGAGTTGAAAAGCTACAGCTGCCTGTGTGGGTACACCAACCATGTGTGAAAAGTGGTCCATAACGTAATGCTTCAAAGCGTGTTCATGCAAACATTGTCGGGTCTGCGTGGTACAATGGGACTTCTGCTCATGAACCTGTGTGCACAGCGTCTGCAAATCGGCGCTGTACAAAGTAACTTCATCTTTACACAAAACTGTAAGCTGTCATCTGTGAAGCGTGAGCGGTGTTTGTTTTACCATAGTCATGGTGGAGAATGGCTGCTCTTCTGAGTTTTGCTCTGTAGCCGTATGAATGGCAACTACAGTGATTAGCAGCGGCATAGGCACACATAAATTTCTTCTGAAATTTTTGCTTTCTAGTTATTATTATTATTATTATTACGGCAAATGAATCGGCCTTTTGAGGGCCTAAATGCTCAAAAACTCATGAAATTTTGCACACACGTCAGGTCTGGTGAAAATTTACGTATTTTAATGTCCTCAGAAATATCAAGGGAAAATTGGCTCTAGAGCGCCACCTAGAAAAATGAAAAACGCGAGCCCCGATGTGGGTATGACCTACATGTATGAAACTCGGAACACATATCTAACGTTCGGAGACGCACAAAAAAGTCTGTTATGGCCATGTCCTAAACCCAACAGGAAGTCCGCCATTTCGATGTGAAGGTGACATTTTGACCCTAATTTTGCCATTTCCATGCCTCGAACTTTTGCGAACTCCTCCTTGGGATTTGGTCGTATAAGCTTCATATTTGGTCAGTGTCAACTACACACCTGGGCCATGTTAAATTGCGGAGCTTTTGAGTTTTCGCGATACGGTGAGGCCGTGGCGCCATGGCGAATTTTGGTGACTCGCCATGAAAATCTTATTGCCTCTAATTCCGTCATACATTCTCCGATCTGGACCAAAGAGGACACATATGATAAGGCTCCACCCCTGAACATATTTCAACTGCCATATTTGACATCAGGTACAGCGCCACCTAGTGGTAACAGGAAATGTCATGTTTTACACTTTGGGGTACAGTATTGTGATGGGTGATATCTGCAGCCTCAAATTTCTCCAGGAAAGCCTTAAAGAGTTGGTCTTGGTTACAGTGAAAACTGTGAGTTTTTCGCGAAAGGGTGTGACCCCTGCAGCATGGCGAACATTGATGTCTCGCCATGAAGAAACAAATTAGTATAACTCAATGAAATCCAATCTGATCAGTACCAGACTTTATAGGCATGATAACAGACCCGCCCTGAACAGATTGATGTGCCCATTGTCAGAACACGTAGAGCGCCACCTAGTGGCAACAGGAAATGTCATGACTTTCACTTTGTTGTACTGATTTTCACAGGTTCATCATGGCCACCTCAAAAGCGGTGAATATTAACATGAGTCCTCATGATGCTTCAGTGCGAAAATTGTGACTTTAAACTGAACGGCGCACCCTGGTGGCAACGCGGTTCACCATGAACAATGAAGTGGCTTTTGAGGGGTTGGAAAGTTTAAAATGTCTTGAAATTTGGCGAACACCTCCAAAGTGATGAGGGCTTTTTTGTTATGTGACATTTTCATTGAATAGTGCAAAATGGCTCCACAGCGCCCCCTACAAATTTCAAAACAACAGCCCTGCTCTGTGTTTTATCTATGAGTCTGAGACCTTGCAAGCTCATAGAAGACATCAAGATGTACAAAAAGTCTCTTGGAGCAATATCCCAAATCCAACAGGAAGTCAGCCATTTTAAAATTAAGGTGTAATTTTGGCGACTTTTTCCCCTCTTTTCAGGCCTCATACTTTGACGAACTCCTCCAAGGGATTTCATCAGATTGACCCGATCTCCTGTGCATGGAATCTAAAGACCTTTGTGATGTTAAATTGCGAAGCTTTTATGTTCAGGGAAACGGGTGGTCATGGCGGCACGTGGAGTTTCAAACACTCGCCAAAAAGCAGTAATCTGCTGTCACTCAAAAATACAATGTCCAATCTCTCCCAAAGGTCGCAGGCATGATGAGACTCAAGCTCGGAAATGTTTGTTATGCCATTTGTCATTAATGGTTACAGCGCCACCTAGTGGACGACTATAATCACGGTTGAATTAGATGAAATGTTAGCTGGTGGTTAAATGCATAAATTCCATCAATGTGACATCAGATCGGACGTGCTGGTTTTAGGTGTTGGGCGTGGCTCGACACGCAGGGGTGCGAGGGCCCTCATAACGCTGCTTGCAGCTTTAATTATTATTATTATTATTATTATTATTACAACATTAATTTTTTAAATTGTGGCTGTTGAGGTGGACACTTCACTTTGCATTGTTAAAGGAAAACACTTCATTGGCGTTGTGTTACTGGACTGACCCTAAGCAATCATTGCAAATACCAACTTTGCTATCCATTTTAGACACTAAAAGAAAAGCACTCCACAGACCTTACTAGCATCACATATGCGTAACTCAAGTGTCATCTTATCAACATGTTATGTGGTCTTCAATGTTTTTTTCTTCTATTTCTGGCAGATACAGACATTTAATTTAAAGTCTTGATGTTGCATCTGTCTACATACTGTTAGTTACTAACCCTAATGACCTGTTGTGTTTTATTTTGGACTGGGTTTACACAAATGCTCACTGAATGTGTTGGCAATAAAAGAAATTTAAAAAAAAAAGTTGGATGTACTTAATTCATTTGTGTGGAACCTGTTGACAAAATAGATTTATGTAAAACTAATTAGTAAAGCACAAGGTGGCTGAAAATATATATTTGAATTAATCTAACTTAAATTTAACATTTACTGCCACAAATATTAGAAATGTGTTGAAGTAACTAATCTAAACTATCTAACCTGTAAATATATCATTTATGTTCATACAACATAATTTGATTTAGGTAGTCTTAAATATCTCTTGTTAATCTTAAGTAGTTTTTTAAAATTAGATGAACTAAAGATTTTTGCTTTAAACTAACACAATGCAATTTCGTGGAACCTGTTGACAAAATAATTTTAATTAAAGTCAACGTTTCATTTTTTTGAGTGTGCGCTGTAAAATCTAATATTGTGTATAATTAAAAATATTAAGTAAGCTGAACTCAATTTTTATCAGTTTGTTATTAGAACTCAGTTTAAATAAGTTACCAGTACTTTTTATGCAAAAACGCTGATCAACTCAATTTATTTGAGTTGTCTTAACTTAGAACTAAGTAAGCTGGAAGTTTGCTTCTCAGTGCGGAAGGATGAAACGATGTGGTTTGAAAATGCCACGTCACTACCGTCCTCCTCCCTCGCACAGATCAGTCCGGATGTTCGTGGTGCATTTTTTATGAGCAAACCTTGAGAAGCTTCAGCTCAAGATATTATTGTTGTCATTGCTGTGGATCTTTACCTGATACACTGACTTGGTGAGTAAATGTTTAGTCTTATTCAAACTGATTTTGTGGCGTCTCTTAGTTTAGCACCAGGTTTTTAATCTTGCTAGCTAGTTAGTGTTAGCCTAGCGTTGCTGCTGCCGCTGGGCTCATGTTACTTAAAAATTAACACCACAGCCTTAAAAACCTTATGAAACCATGTTTGTGAAATTTTCTGTTGATTGTTTGAAATAAAAAGTGAGATAAGAGCCCAGACAAAATTCTTCGGGAGGTGCAGCCGTTAGGGGTGGGGTAGGTGTGGGGGTATTTTCAATCCATAGCCATAACTAACTAACTAAATAACTAACTAACTATAATATCATGTTTAACCTGAGTAGTAAAGACCACAGGGGGGTTGATGACTTCACTGAGAAGGCTCGTCTAGCACAGCACAAGAAGTCTAAGACCAGGCAACAAAGGAAGTTTGACTTACTTGTTACGTCGGAAACCACCGCAAAATACGGAGAGTGTCCTCAGCGGCCAGAAAGAGAAGGATGCGACATGGAGGATGTGGACAAGTGGGTGAAGAATTTGTCTGACAGACAGCTCACCCAAACAGAGAAAAACATCCTTGCTAAAGGGTTGAATTTTGCCGTCACACCGAGACAAATCCCTCTAGTGGAGCTGATCACAGCCACAGAAACAGCAATTCGTAACAACAATATTGCAGAAGTGGAAGCAGAGCAACTACGGACGAAAGTTTCGGCCTGTCTCAGCAATGCTAAGCCCCCAGCATCCAACATCACCATGGAGGAGAGGAAGGCACTCACATCACTTAGTGATGACAACAACATTATCATCCTTCCGGCAGACAAGGGTAGGTGCACAGTATTGCTTAACCAGAAAGACTATCATGAGAAGATTTTGTCACTACTCAGTGATGAAAATACTTATGAGCCCTGAAACGAGACCCAGGAAGTGGTTACAGGAAGAGGGTGATTGACTGTCTGAAGCAGTTAGAACAAGACAAGGCTATCGACCGACCTCATACCACAGGCTGTACCCAGGGGAGTCTACACCAAGTCTGTATGGTTTACCGAAAATACATAAGCAGGGTGCACCTTTAAGACCAATTGTCTGCATGATCAACTCGGTCACCTATAACATCTCCAAGTTTCTGGCTTCGATTCTCAACCCGCTGGTGGGCAGCTCTGAACACCACATCCAGAACACCCTGGATTTTGTTGAGAAGGTGAGAGATGTCATTATGGAGGCAGATGAAACCATGGTCTCGTACGATGTTACATCTCTCTTCACTTGCATCCAGTCACGGAAGCGTTGGAGGTAGTCCGTAAGAGATTACACCAACCTCAGCAACAGGACCACTCTCAGCATCGACCAAGTGTGTTTGCTTTTGGAACTGTGTCTTCATTCCACCTACTTCACATACAAGAGTCAGTTCTACAGGCAGAAACATGGGTGTGCCATGGGCTCCCCAGTTTCACCCATCGTGGCCAATTTGATAACAAGTGGAAAAGAGGGCTGCACCTCCCGAAGGCATTAACTCGGTGGACCAATACATCAAATTCACCAGGGAGGATATGAAAAGTGGCAGGTTAGCCTTCTTAGACTGTGAGATTTCCATCAGTAATGGGGGACATCTAAAAGCTGATGTGTACCGTAAACCTACACATACGGATCAGTATCTAAGGTTTGACTCTCATCATCTACTGGAGCACAAACTGGGTGTCATCAGGACGCTACAACACAGAGCGAACACCATCCTCACTGACACAGCGGCCAGGGAGGCAGAAGAACAGCACATCAAGAAGGCCCTGAGTAAATGTGGTTATCCAGCTGGACTTTTGTCAAAGCTGGGAAGGCACCTAAAGAAAGCTCCAGCCGATCCAGGAGAGAAGGACAACCACTGCCCAGTCGAAAACCTGTAGTGATCCCATATGTGTCAGGAGTATCGGAACAGTTGAGATGCATTTTTTCTAAACACCGCGTCTCTGTGGCTTTTAAACCCAAAATACGCTGTGGCAAAACTGGTCCACCCCAAGGATCGGGTCCCCGACACAAACAGAGTAACATAGTGTACGCTGTTAAGTGCCAGGAGGATTGGCAGGATTTATACATCGGGGAAACCAAACAACCTCTGGCGAAGCAGATGGCACAACACAGAAGAGCAACCTCGTCAGGCCAGGACTCTGCAGTCTATTTACACCTACAGGCCAGTGGACACTCTTTCAATGATGAGGATGTACACATCCTGGACAGGGAGGAACGCTGGTTTGAGCGCGGAGTCAAGGAGGCCATTTACGTGAAAAGGGAAAGACCATCTCTGAATCGAGGAGGGGGCCTAAGGGTACATCTTTCGCCATCTTACAATGCTGTGATTGCAGCCATTCCCCAACTCTCTGTGAATGGTACTCATGGCCATTGATCAGTGTTCTTTGATCAGTGGGTTTTGGTCAGTGATTGTTGATCAATGGTCATGGAATTTGCATAATTATGATTAAGGAACTGATCTCACAGCCATTGTTCCTTCAGTGGGCTGGTTTCAGTCATTATGCAAATGTACTGTTTATAAGATTGAAACCTGCAGTCAGCTGAGACTGAAGAAGTCACTTGGATGAGTGACGAAACGTTTCTCCCACAAAACGCTACGTCCAGATGAACAGATTCAACTTTTGGAGATCTTAAAAGGTTATTTTGTAACCCAGAAAGGGTAGTCTGGGGAAAAGGAGGATCGCGGTTGTCCGAGCCTGTGCGTACTTGTGTGTACTTGTAACGCGGCAATGGTGGAAGAGCGCGGCTAAAAAACTTTTAAATATTACTTTTTCTGGGTCACAAAATAAACTTTTAAGATATTTTCAGGCGAGAATGTACTTGTGTAAAGTTCAAGTATCTGCTCGATTTATCAAGACATCACACATTTGCAAAAATGCTCCCGTTTTCAGAGACGCCTACTTTTTTAATGCTTGTGGCAGCTTTTGAACATGTGTGGCATCTATTAATGTCAAATCTAGCCTTTCTTTAACAACATAAGCAAACTGCTTTTTAATTTAACCGACTTTTCTGTTTAATTACATTTTAAATAATAATAATAATAACAATAGTATTTATTTTGTTAAAAATGTGTTTAAAAACAAGTTTTATTGTGAAAGCTATAATCCAGATTAGTGGTCTGTTAAATGGTTAAAATCTAATTTGGCTTTATACTTGAGAATAAAGTAATATAGCTTGTCCTTCTAAAGAACTAAGTTAAATTCCACAGTTGAATCATAAGAAACATTATGTTACATATAAACCCTGCCATATGTTAGATCTGGTCATTTTGCTTATTAGAAACTTTATATATTGGAAGTTAACTTTTAACAAGCATGTAATGATATATAAATTAGGTGGTCTTTTAAACACATATCTCTTCAGGCCTAAACTGACAGTGCCAATACCACACATTCAGACACAGTAGTAGATGGTGTTTTTAATACTATATGTGTTAGTCTAATTTGGTTGTATGGGGTCTACATTGACCTTCTGTGTTGTAAGTTATAATTGACAGCCATTAAGGATCAAATCAGTTTCTGAAAAATGTTCTGTTTTACTCCCTCTGCTTGCTTCTTACTGTCTTGAGGCTCGGACCAGCACTCCTGCTGTTGGACAGAAAGACATCAGTAAGTATTTTGGTTTTCCAATATATTAGCAACTGTCAGTGACATTTATATTAATCAGGCTGAACTTTATCATACTTTAGATCAGCCTGTTTTACTTATTGTTTTATTTGTGCTTTGGTTTGGGGAAGTTGTTTCTTTACTGATCTTTTCCTGTCTTCTGTTATTAGACTTGAGATATGACTGCACTATGCTTGCTGGTGACCACAGTTAATTCTACAGACATGCTGTGTAAAGTAAACAAACAACAACAGTTTGGTCTGCATTCTTGAAGATCACATCCCCCAAACTTAGTTTAGAGGGTCTGATAGGTTGTAGCATAAACCTATTCGCTGGAACGTTCAAGACAATTTACTACACAGCAAAACAAGACACAGTAGGCAAAGTTCTTATGTTTCTCATGCACAGGAGAGAACTGGACAAACGCCGTTCCTTCGCTTGACCCAGTTGCTCTTTGTCCGCTCCCTCGTAACACTGCTCTTTTATTGAGGTCACATTAATGTGCAAAGGTTCATTAACATATGACTACATACACACAAGAGTACCTTGCCTGTGCGTTGTGTAAGCATGTGTGTTGTGTGTGTGTGTGTGTGTGTTGTGTGTGTGTGGGGTCAGAGTGGCGCATACACGATCCTAAACTGCTGTCTGAAGTCCAGCAGTTCATCCAAACAAAAGGCACTTAGACTAAACAGACATAGATACGTTTATCCTACCATGAAACAATAAGAGAAGTACGACCTACGACCTCTCCCATGCTCCCAGGATGTGGGTGTGAATGCCAGAACACTTTGGAATGCACACAAAGTCTTTGCAGACTACCAAGGATCAACCCTCTACCAACATGACATTGATTATACAACTCTAAGCATATATGAGTAGATATTTCTAAGCATAAATGACAATCAACAATACAAATCTAACAGGGTCTACACTGTATATAGTGAAGTCTGCAAGTTTTTGAACAGTGAAATTTGTTTTGTGCCCAAATCATTTTGCAGATCATTAGAATGAAAGTTATTGGCCATGTTTGCATAGCCCTTTTTAAAATGATGCTTTCATGACATTATTGTATGTTGGGTGGAGGTCAGGGCTATCCAGACTGACAAGTGGGATGTTGAATGTCACCTCTCCGGTGGGGAGGGAGCCTGAGATTGTCTAAATTGGAGTCTGTTCTATAGCAAATGCAGAAAAAAATGTTTTAAGAAAGCAATTAAGTTCATGTTCCAAAAAATATGATTGTTTGCTTGCAGACACCAGGAGAGACAAGTCCTCCGTCACAGATGGTGTGGTCAGTGAAGATGGTCGCCTGCAGGTTCAAGCTCATTGCATCTCCAACCCACATCCACTGCTACTGTACTTTACGGTGTGTTCACACCGAACGCGATAACGCCACCAAAACACGCAGACGCCCCTAGCTTGACGCGTGCAAATTTGCACCTCGACGCGTGTCCAACGTGAATTATTCGTGCGCGTTGTTAGGGTTCAATGTTGAGAGAAGAATCCATAAATAAACCACAGATCCAGGCGTGTGCAATTTAGACGGCATTTTAATGAACACATGTGTGAGTTCAACAACCCAATCAGTGTTGAACTGTCTTTTTCATATTCAGACAACTGTTTTATGGGGTTAAGATAGTACAGCCCCCTTTTCTGTTACTAGGCAGAAATACGTCACTCCAAAACCACAATGACTTTTAACATAGAACATCATCTTCGTGTCGA
>NW_020328737.1:0-21272 GCF_001858045.2 Oreochromis niloticus
AGCGCAGTTCACCATGAAAGATGAAGTGGCTTTTGAGGGCTTGAAAAGTTTAAAAAGTCTTGAAATTTGGCGCACACCTCTAATGTGATGAGGGATTTCTTTTATATGTTCATTTTCCTTGAACAGCGCAAAATGGCTCCACAGCGCCCCTACAAAATTTCAAAACAACAGCCCCTGCTCTGTGTTTATGTATGAGTTTGAAACCTGGCAAGCTTATTGGATATCAAGATGTACAAAAAAGTCTCTTGGAGCAATATCCCAAATCCAACAGGAAGTCAGCCATTTTAAAATAATGTGTAAATTTGGCGACATTTTCCCTCTTTTCAGGCCTCATACTTTGACGAACTCCTCCAAGGGATTTCATTAGATTACGCGATCTCCTGTGTGTGGAATCTAAACCTTTGTGATGTTAAATTGCGAAGCTTTTTACGTTCAGGGAAACGGTGGTCATGGCGCACGTGGAGTTTCAATCACTCGCCAAAAGCAGTAACTGCTGTCGCTCAAAAACACAATGTCCATCTCTCCAAAGTCGCAGGCGTGATGAGACTCGAGCTCGGAAATGTTTGTTATCCATTTGTCAGTAATGGTTAGAGCGCCACCTAGTGGGACGACTATAATAATGGTTGAATGAGATGAATTTAGCTGGTGGTTAAATGCATGAATTCCATCAATGTGACATCAGATCGAAGCGCTGGTTTTAGGTGTTGGGCTTGGCTCGACGCGCCGGGGTGCGAGGGCCCTCATATCGCTGCTTGCAGCTTTAAATTAGGGCCCGAGCACAAAAGTGCGAAGGCCCTATTGTATCTGCTCTGTTTCTTATTATTATTATTATTATTATTATTATTATTATTATTATATATTATTATTATTATTATTTCGGCAAATGAATCGGCCTTTTGAGGGCCTAAACATGCTCGAAAACTCATGAAATTTTGCAGACGCGTCAGGTCTGGTGAAAATTACGTATTTAATGTCCGTAGACATGTCCAGGGAAAATTGGCTCAGTAGCGCCACCTAGAAAAATGAGAAACGCGAGCCCCCGAGATGGGTAGACCTACATGTATAAACTCGGAACACATATCTAACGTTCGAGACGCACATAAAAGTCTATTATGGCCATGTCCTAAACCCAACAGGAAGTCCGCCATTTGGAAGTGAAGGTGACATTTTGGCTCTAATTTTGCCATTTCCATGCCTCGAACTTTTGCGAACTCCTCATTGGAATTTCATCGTACAAGCTTCATATTTGGTCAGTGTCAACTACACACCTGGGCCATGTTAAATTGCGGAGCTTTTGAGTTTTCGGGTTACTGTGAGGCCGTGGCGCCACGGCGAATTTCGATGACTCGCCATGAAAATCTTATTGCCTCTCGTTCTGTCATACATTGTCCGACCTTGACCAAAGTGGACACATATGATAAGGCTCCACCCCTGAACATATTTCAACTGCCATATTTGACACCAGGGACAGCGCCACCTAGTGGGAACAGGAAATGTCATGTTTTACACTTTGGGGTACAGTATTGTAATGGGTGACATCTGCAGCCTCAAATTTCTCCAGGAAAGCCTTAAGGAGTTGGTCTTGGGTTACAGAGAAAACTGTGAGTTTTCGCTGAAGGGTGTGACCCCAGCAGCATGGCGAACATTGAGGTCTCGCCATGAAGAAACAAATTAGTGTAACTCAATGAAATCCAATGTGATCAGTACCAGATTTACAGGGATGATGTCAGACCCGCCCTGAACAGATTGATATGCCCATTGTCAGGAATACGTAGAGCGCCACCTAGTGGCACCAGGAAATGTCATGTCTTTCATTTTGTTGTACTGATTTCACAGGTTCATCGTGGCCACCTCAAAAGCGGTGAATATCACCATCAGTCCCTCTTGATGCTTCAGTGAGAAAATTGTGACTATAAACTGAACGGCGCACCCTGGTGGCACGCAGTTCACCATGAAAGATGAAGTGGCTTTTGAGGGGCTTGAAAAGTTTAAAAAGTCTTGAAATTTGGCGCACACCTCTAATGTGATGAGGGATTTCTTTTATATGTTCATTTCCTTGAACAGCGCAAAATGGCTCCACAGCGCCCCTACAAAATTTCAAAACAACAGCCCCTGCTCTGTGTTTTATGTATGAGTTTGAAACCTGGCAAGCTTATTGGAGATATCAAGATGTACAAAAAAGTCTCTTGGAGCAATATCCCAAATCCAACAGGAAGTCAGCCATTTTAAAATTAATGTGTAAATTTGGCGACATTTTCCCCTCTTTTCAGGCCTCATACTTTGACGAACTCCTCCAAGGGATTTCATTAGATTTACGCGATCTCCTGTGTGTGGAATCTAAAGACCTTTGTGATGTTAAATTGCGAAGCTTTTTACGTTCAGGGAAACGGGGTGGTCATGGCGGCACGTGGAGTTTCAATCACTCGCCAAAAAGCAGTAACCTGCTGTCGCTCAAAACACAATGTCCAATCTCTCCCAAAGGTCGCAGGCGTGATGAGACTCGAGCTCGGAAATGTTGTTATGCCATTTGTCAGTAATGGTTAGAGCGCCACCTAGTGGGACGACTATAATAATGGTTGAATGAGATGAAATTTAGCTGGTGGTTAAATGCATGAATTCCATCAATGTGACATCAGATCGGAAGCGCTGGTTTTAGGTGTTGGGCTTGGCTCGACGCGCCGGGGTGCGAGGGCCCTCATATCGCTGCTTGCAGCTTTAATTATTATTATTATTATTATTTCGGCAAATGAATCGGCCTTTTGAGGGCTAACATGCTCGAAAACTCATGAAATTTTGCACACGCGTCAGGTCTGGTGAAAATTTACGTATTTAATGTCGTAGACATGTCCAGGGAAATGGCTCAGTAGCGCCACCTAGAAATGAGAAACGCGAGCCCCGAGATGGGTATGACCTACATGTATAAACTCGGAACACATATCTAACTCGAGACGCACAAAAAGTCATTATGGCCATGTCCTAAACCCAACAGGAAGTCCGCCATTTGGAAGTGAAGGTGACATTTTGGCTCTAATTTTGCCATTTCCATGCCTCGAACTTTTGCGAACTCCTCATTGGAATTTCATCGTACAAGCTTCATATTTGGTCAGTGTCAACTACACACCTGGGCCATGTTAAATTGCGGAGCTTTTGAGTTTTCGGGTTACTGTGAGGCCGTGGCGCCACGGCGAATTTCGATGACTCGCCATGAAAATCTTATTGCCTCTCGTTCTGTCATACATTGTCCGACCTTGACCAAAGTGGACACATATGATAAGGCTCCACCCTGAACATATTTCAACTGCCATATTTGACACCAGGGACAGCGCCACCTAGTGGGAACAGGAAATGTCATGTTTTACACTTTGGGGTACAGTATTGTAATGGGTGACATCTGCAGCCTCAAATTTCTCCAGGAAAGCCTTAAGGAGTTGGTCTTGGGTTACAGAGAAAACTGTGAGTTTTCGCTGAAGGGTGTGACCCCAGCAGCATGGCGAACATTGAGGTCTCGCCATGAAGAAACAAATTAGTGTAACTCAATGAAATCCAATCTGATCAGTACCAGATTTTACAGGGATGATGTCAGACCCGCCCTGAACAGATTGATATGCCCATTGTCAGGAATACGTAGAGCGCCACCTAGTGGCACCAGGAAATGTCATGTCTTTCATTTTGTTGTACTGATTTTCACAGGTTCATCGTGGCCACCTCAAAAGCGGTGAATATCACCATCAGTCCCTCTTGATGCTTCAGTGAGAAAATTGTGACTATAAACTGAACGGCGCACCCTGGTGGCACGCAGTTCACCATGAAAGATGAAGTGGCTTTTGAGGGGCTTGAAAAGTTTAAAAAGTCTTGAAATTTGGCGCACACCTCTAATGTGATGAGGGATTTCTTTTATATGTTCATTTTCCTTGAACAGCGCAAAATGGCTCCACAGCGCCCCTACAAAATTTCAAAACAACAGCCCCTGCTCTGTGTTTTATGTATGAGTTTGAAACCTGGCAAGCTTATTGGAGATATCAAGATGTACAAAAAAGTCTCTTGGAGCAATATCCCAAATCCAACAGGAAGTCAGCCATTTTAAAATTAATGTGTAAATTTGGCGACATTTTCCCCTCTTTTCAGGCCTCATACTTTGACGAACTCCTCCAAGGGATTTCATTAGATTTACGCGATCTCCTGTGTGTGGAATCTAAAGACCTTTGTGATGTTAAATTGCGAAGCTTTTACGTTCAGGGAAACGGGGTGGTCATGGCGGCACGTGGAGTTTCAATCACTCGCCAAAAAGCAGTAACCTGCTGTCGCTCAAAAACACAATGTCCAATCTCTCCCAAAGGTCGCAGGCGTGATGAGACTCGAGCTCGGAAATGTTTGTTATGCCATTTGTCAGTAATGGTTAGAGCGCCACCTAGTGGGACGACTATAATAATGGTTGAATGAGATGAAATTTAGCTGGTGGTTAAATGCATGAATTCCATCAATGTGACATCAGATCGGAAGCGCTGGTTTAGGTGTTGGGCTTGGCTCGACGCGCCGGGGTGCGAGGGCCCTCATATCGCTGCTTGCAGCTTTAATTATTATTATTATTATTATTTCGGCAAATGAAGGCCTTTTGAGGGCTAACATGCTCAAAACTCATGAATTTTGCACACGCCAGGTCTGGTGAAAATTTGTATTTAATGTTACATGACAGGGAAATGGCTCAGTAGCGCCACCTAGAAATGAGACGACCATGTTGACTACATGTATAAATCGGACACATTTATCAGAGACGACAAAAAAGTCTATGGCCATGTCCAAACCCAACAGGAAGTCCGCCATTTGGAAGTGAAGGTGACATTTTGGCTCTAATTTTGCCATTTCCATGCCTCGAACTTTTGCGAACTCCTCATTGGAATTTCATCGTACAAGCTTCATATTTGGTCAGTGTCAACTACACACCTGGGCCATGTTAAATTGCGGAGCTTTTGAGTTTTCGGGTACTGTGAGGCCGTGGCGCCACGGCGAATTTCGATGACTCGCCATGAAAATCTTATTGCCTCTCGTTCTGTCATACATTGTCCGACCTTGACCAAAGTGGACACATATGATAAGGCTCCACCCCTGAACATATTTCAACTGCCATATTTGACATCAGGGACAGCGCCACCTAGTGGGAACAGGAAATGTCATGTTTTACACTTTGGGGTACAGTATTGTAATGGGTGACATCTGCAGCCTCAAATTTCTCCAGGAAAGCCTTAAGGAGTTGGTCTTGGGTTACAGAGAAAACTGTGAGTTTTCGCTGAAGGGTGTGACCCCAGCAGCATGGCGAACATTGAGGTCTCGCCATGAAGAAACAAATTAGTGTAACTCAATGAAATCCAATCTGATCAGTACCAGATTTTACAGGGATGATGTCAGACCCGCCCTGAACAGATTGATATGCCCATTGTCAGGAATACGTAGAGCGCCACCTAGTGGCACCAGGAAATGTCATGTCTTTCATTTTGTTGTACTGATTTTCACAGGTTCATCGTGGCCACCTCAAAAGCGGTGAATATCACCATCAGTCCCTCTTGATGCTTCAGTGAGAAAATTGTGACTATAAACTGAACGGCGCACCCTGGTGGCAACGCAGTTCACCATGAAAGATGAAGTGGCTTTTGAGGGGCTTGAAAAGTTTAAAAAGTCTTGAAATTTGGCGCACACCTCTAATGTGATGAGGGATTTCTTTTATATGTTCATTTTCCTTGAACAGCGCAAAATGGCTCCACAGCGCCCCCTACAAAATTTCAAAACAACAGCCCCTGCTCTGTGTTTTATGTATGAGTTTGAAACCTGGCAAGCTTATTGGAGATATCAAGATGTACAAAAAAGTCTCTTGGAGCAATATCCCAAATCCAACAGGAAGTCAGCCATTTTAAAATTAATGTGTAAATTTGGCGACATTTTCCCCTCTTTTCAGGCCTCATACTTTGACGAACTCCTCCAAGGGATTTCATTAGATTTACGCGATCTCCTGTGTGTGGAATCTAAAGACCTTTGTGATGTTAAATTGCGAAGCTTTTTACGTTCAGGGAAACGGGGTGGTCATGGCGGCACGTGGAGTTTCAATCACTCGCCAAAAAGCAGTAACCTGCTGTCGCTCAAAAACACAATGTCCAATCTCTCCCAAAGGTCGCAGGCGTGATGAGACTCGAGCTCGGAAATGTTTGTTATGCCATTTGTCAGTAATGGTTAGAGCGCCACCTAGTGGGACGACTATAATAATGGTTGAATGAGATGAAATTTAGCTGGTGGTTAAATGCATGAATTCCATCAATGTGACATCAGATCGGAAGCGCTGGTTTTAGGTGTTGGGCTTGGCTCGACGCGCCGGGGGTGCGAGGGCCCTCATATCGCTGCTTGCAGCTTTAATTAGGCCGACAGTGGGCTATGTATCTGCTTTTTTTATTATTATTATTATTATTATTATTATTATTATTATTATTATTTCGGCAAATGAATCGGCCTTTTGAGGGCCTAAACATGCTCGAAAACTCATGAAATTTTGCACACGCGTCAGGTCTGGTGAAAATTTACGTATTTTAATGTCCGTAGACATGTCCAGGGAAAATTGGCTCAGTAGCGCCACCTAGAAAAATGAGAAACGCGAGCCCCCGAGATGGGTATGACCTACATGTATAAAACTCGGAACACATATCTAACGTTCGGAGACGCACATAAAAGTCTATTATGGCCATGTCCTAAACCCAACAGGAAGTCCGCCATTTGGAAGTGAAGGTGACATTTTGGCTCTAATTTTGCCATTTCCATGCCTCGAACTTTTGCGAACTCCTCATTGGAATTTCATCGTACAAGCTTCATATTTGGTCAGTGTCAACTACACACCTGGGCCATGTTAAATTGCGGAGCTTTTGAGTTTTCGGGTTACTGTGAGGCCGTGGCGCCACGGCGAATTTCGATGACTCGCCATGAAAATCTTATTGCCTCTCGTTCTGTCATACATTGTCCGACCTTGACCAAAGTGGACACATATGATAAGGCTCCACCCCTGAACATATTTCAACTGCCATATTTGACACAGGGACAGCGCCACCTAGTGGGAACAGGAAATGTCATGTTTTACACTTTGGGGTACAGTATTGTAATGGGTGACATCTGCAGCCTCAAATTTCTCCAGGAAAGCCTTAAGGAGTTGGTCTTGGGTTACAGAGAAAACTGTGAGTTTTCGCTGAAGGGTGTGACCCCAGCAGCATGGCGAACATTGAGGTCTCGCCATGAAGAAACAAATTAGTGTAACTCAATGAAATCCAATCTGATCAGTACCAGATTTTACAGGGATGATGTCAGACCCGCCCTGAACAGATTGATATGCCCATTGTCAGGAATACGTAGAGCGCCACCTAGTGGCACCAGGAAATGTCATGTCTTTCATTTTGTTGTACTGATTTTCACAGGTTCATCGTGGCCACCTCAAAAGCGGTGAATATCACCATCAGTCCCTCTTGATGCTTCAGTGAGAAAATTGTGACTATAAACTGAACGGCGCACCCTGGTGGCAACGCAGTTCACCATGAAAGATGAAGTGGCTTTTGAGGGGCTTGAAAAGTTTAAAAAGTCTTGAAATTTGGCGCACACCTCTAATGTGATGAGGGATTTCTTTTTATATGTTCATTTTCCTTGAACAGCGCAAAATGGCTCCACAGCGCCCCCTACAAAATTTCAAAACAACAGCCCCTGCTCTGTGTTTTATGTATGAGTTTGAAACCTGGCAAGCTTATTGGAGATATCAAGATGTACAAAAAAGTCTCTTGGAGCAATATCCCAAATCCAACAGGAAGTCAGCCATTTTAAAATTAATGTGTAAATTTGGCGACATTTTCCCCTCTTTTCAGGCCTCATACTTTGACGAACTCCTCCAAGGGATTTCATTAGATTTACGCGATCTCCTGTGTGTGGAATCTAAAGACCTTTGTGATGTTAAATTGCGAAGCTTTTTACGTTCAGGGAAACGGGGTGGTCATGGCGGCACGTGGAGTTTCAATCACTCGCCAAAAAGCAGTAACCTGCTGTCGCTCAAAAACACAATGTCCAATCTCTCCCAAAGGTCGCAGGCGTGATGAGACTCGAGCTCGGAAATGTTTGTTATGCCATTTGTCAGTAATGGTTAGAGCGCCACCTAGTGGGACGACTATAATAATGGTTGAATGAGATGAAATTTTAGCTGGTGGTTAAATGCATGAATTCCATCAATGTGACATCAGATCGGAAGCGCTGGTTTTAGGTGTTGGGCTTGGCTCGACGCGCCGGGGGTGCGAGGGCCCTCATATCGCTGCTTGCAGCTTTAATTATTATTATTGTTTTTTTTTTTTTATTATTATTTTATTATTATTATTATTATTATTATTATTATTATTATTTCGGCAAATGAATCGGCCTTTTGAGGGCCTAAACATGCTCGAAAACTCATGAAATTTTGCACACGCGTCAGGTCTGGTGAAAATTTACGTATTTTAATGTCCGTAGACATGTCCAGGGAAAATTGGCTCAGTAGCGCCACCTAGAAAAATGAGAAACGCGAGCCCCCGAGATGGGTATGACCTACATGTATAAACTCGGAACACATATCTAACGTTCGGAGACGCACATAAAAGTCTATTATGGCCATGTCCTAAACCCAACAGGAAGTCCGCCATTTGGAAGTGAAGGTGACATTTTGGCTCTAATTTTGCCATTTCCATGCCTCGAACTTTTGCGAACTCCTCATTGGAATTTCATCGTACAAGCTTCATATTTGGTCAGTGTCAACTACACACCTGGGCCATGTTAAATTGCGGAGCTTTTGAGTTTTCGGGTTACTGTGAGGCCGTGGCGCCACGGCGAATTTCGATGACTCGCCATGAAAATCTTATTGCCTCTCGTTCTGTCATACATTGTCCGACCTTGACCAAAGTGGACACATATGATAAGGCTCCACCCCTGAACATATTTCAACTGCCATATTTGACACAGGGACAGCGCCACCTAGTGGGAACAGGAAATGTCATGTTTTACACTTTGGGGTACAGTATTGTAATGGGTGACATCTGCAGCCTCAAATTTCTCCAGGAAAGCCTTAAGGAGTTGGTCTTGGGTTACAGAGAAAACTGTGAGTTTTCGCTGAAGGGTGTGACCCCAGCAGCATGGCGAACATTGAGGTCTCGCCATGAAGAAACAAATTAGTGTAACTCAATGAAATCCAATCTGATCAGTACCAGATTTTACAGGGATGATGTCAGACCCGCCCTGAACAGATTGATATGCCCATTGTCAGGAATACGTAGAGCGCCACCTAGTGGCACCAGGAAATGTCATGTCTTTCATTTTGTTGTACTGATTTTCACAGGTTCATCGTGGCCACCTCAAAAGCGGTGAATATCACCATCAGTCCCTCTTGATGCTTCAGTGAGAAAATTGTGACTATAAACTGAACGGCGCACCCTGGTGGCAACGCAGTTCACCATGAAAGATGAAGTGGCTTTTGAGGGGCTTGAAAAGTTTAAAAAGTCTTGAAATTTGGCGCACACCTCTAATGTGATGAGGGATTTCTTTTTATATGTTCATTTTCCTTGAACAGCGCAAAATGGCTCCACAGCGCCCCCTACAAAATTTCAAAACAACAGCCCCTGCTCTGTGTTTTATGTATGAGTTTGAAACCTGGCAAGCTTATTGGAGATATCAAGATGTACAAAAAAGTCTCTTGGAGCAATATCCCAAATCCAACAGGAAGTCAGCCATTTTAAAATTAATGTGTAAATTTGGCGACATTTTCCCCTCTTTTCAGGCCTCATACTTTGACGAACTCCTCCAAGGGATTTCATTAGATTTACGCGATCTCCTGTGTGTGGAATCTAAAGACCTTTGTGATGTTAAATTGCGAAGCTTTTTACGTTCAGGGAAACGGGGTGGTCATGGCGGCACGTGGAGTTTCAATCACTCGCCAAAAAGCAGTAACCTGCTGTCGCTCAAAAACACAATGTCCAATCTCTCCCAAAGGTCGCAGGCGTGATGAGACTCGAGCTCGGAAATGTTTGTTATGCCATTTGTCAGTAATGGTTAGAGCGCCACCTAGTGGGACGACTATAATAATGGTTGAATGAGATGAAATTTTAGCTGGTGGTTAAATGCATGAATTCCATCAATGTGACATCAGATCGGAAGCGCTGGTTTTAGGTGTTGGGCTTGGCTCGACGCGCCGGGGGTGCGAGGGCCCTCATATCGCTGCTTGCAGCTTTAATTATTATTATTATTATTATTATTATTATTATTTCGGCAAATGAATCGGCCTTTTGAGGGCCTAAACATGCTCGAAAACTCATGAAATTTTGCACACGCGTCAGGTCTGGTGAAAATTTACGTATTTTAATGTCCGTAGACATGTCCAGGGAAAATTGGCTCAGTAGCGCCACCTAGAAAAATGAGAAACGCGAGCCCCCGAGATGGGTATGACCTACATGTATAAAACTCGGAACACATATCTAACGTTCGGAGACGCACATAAAAGTCTATTATGGCCATGTCCTAAACCCAACAGGAAGTCCGCCATTTGGAAGTGAAGGTGACATTTTGGCTCTAATTTTGCCATTTCCATGCCTCGAACTTTTGCGAACTCCTCATTGGAATTTCATCGTACAAGCTTCATATTTGGTCAGTGTCAACTACACACCTGGGCCATGTTAAATTGCGGAGCTTTTGAGTTTTCGGGTTACTGTGAGGCCGTGGCGCCACGGCGAATTTCGATGACTCGCCATGAAAATCTTATTGCCTCTCGTTCTGTCATACATTGTCCGACCTTGACCAAAGTGGACACATATGATAAGGCTCCACCCCTGAACATATTTCAACTGCCATATTTGACACCAGGGACAGCGCCACCTAGTGGGAACAGGAAATGTCATGTTTTACACTTTGGGGTACAGTATTGTAATGGGTGACATCTGCAGCCTCAAATTTCTCCAGGAAAGCCTTAAGGAGTTGGTCTTGGGTTACAGAGAAAACTGTGAGTTTTCGCTGAAGGGTGTGACCCCAGCAGCATGGCGAACATTGAGGTCTCGCCATGAAGAAACAAATTAGTGTAACTCAATGAAATCCAATCTGATCAGTACCAGATTTTACAGGGATGATGTCAGACCCGCCCTGAACAGATTGATATGCCCATTGTCAGGAATACGTAGAGCGCCACCTAGTGGCACCAGGAAATGTCATGTCTTTCATTTTGTTGTACTGATTTTCACAGGTTCATCGTGGCCACCTCAAAAGCGGTGAATATCACCATCAGTCCCTCTTGATGCTTCAGTGAGAAAATTGTGACTATAAACTGAACGGCGCACCCTGGTGGCAACGCAGTTCACCATGAAAGATGAAGTGGCTTTTGAGGGGCTTGAAAAGTTTAAAAAGTCTTGAAATTTGGCGCACACCTCTAATGTGATGAGGGATTTCTTTTATATGTTCATTTTCCTTGAACAGCGCAAAATGGCTCCACAGCGCCCCCTACAAAATTTCAAAACAACAGCCCCTGCTCTGTGTTTTATGTATGAGTTTGAAACCTGGCAAGCTTATTGGAGATATCAAGATGTACAAAAAAGTCTCTTGGAGCAATATCCCAAATCCAACAGGAAGTCAGCCATTTTAAAATTAATGTGTAAATTTGGCGACATTTTCCCCTCTTTTCAGGCCTCATACTTTGACGAACTCCTCCAAGGGATTTCATTAGATTTACGCGATCTCCTGTGTGTGGAATCTAAAGACCTTTGTGATGTTAAATTGCGAAGCTTTTTACGTTCAGGGAAACGGGGTGGTCATGGCGGCACGTGGAGTTTCAATCACTCGCCAAAAAGCAGTAACCTGCTGTCGCTCAAAAACACAATGTCCAATCTCTCCCAAAGGTCGCAGGCGTGATGAGACTCGAGCTCGGAAATGTTTGTTATGCCATTTGTCAGTAATGGTTAGAGCGCCACCTAGTGGGACGACTATAATAATGGTTGAATGAGATGAAATTTAGCTGGTGGTTAAATGCATGAATTCCATCAATGTGACATCAGATCGGAAGCGCTGGTTTTAGGTGTTGGGCTTGGCTCGACGCGCCGGGGGTGCGAGGGCCCTCATATCGCTGCTTGCAGCTTTAATTATTATTATTATTATTATTATTATTTCGGCAAATGAATCGGCCTTTTGAGGGCCTAACATGCTCAAAACTCATGAAATTTTGCACACGCCAGGTCTGGTGAAAATTTCGTATTTTAATGTTAACATGTCAGGGAAATGGCTCAGTAGCGCCACCTAGAAATGAAACGCGAGCCCCGAGATGGTATGACTACATGTATAAACTCGGAACACATATCTAACGTTCGAGACGCACAAAAAGTCTATATGGCCATGTCCTAAACCCAACAGGAAGTCCGCCATTTGGAAGTGAAGGTGACATTTTGGCTCTAATTTTGCCATTTCCATGCCTCGAACTTTTGCGAACTCCTCATTGGAATTTCATCGTACAAGCTTCATATTTGGTCAGTGTCAACTACACACCTGGGCCATGTTAAATTGCGGAGCTTTTGAGTTTTCGGGTACTGTGAGGCCGTGGCGCCACGGCGAATTTCGATGACTCGCCATGAAAATCTTATTGCCTCTCGTTCTGTCATACATTGTCCGACCTTGACCAAAGTGGACACATATGATAAGGCTCCACCCCTGAACATATTTCAACTGCCATATTTGACATCAGGGACAGCGCCACCTAGTGGGAACAGGAAATGTCATGTTTTACACTTTGGGGTACAGTATTGTAATGGGTGACATCTGCAGCCTCAAATTTCTCCAGGAAAGCCTTAAGGAGTTGGTCTTGGGTTACAGAGAAAACTGTGAGTTTTCGCTGAAGGGTGTGACCCCAGCAGCATGGCGAACATTGAGGTCTCGCCATGAAGAAACAAATTAGTGTAACTCAATGAAATCCAATCTGATCAGTACCAGATTTTACAGGGATGATGTCAGACCCGCCCTGAACAGATTGATATGCCCATTGTCAGGAATACGTAGAGCGCCACCTAGTGGCACCAGGAAATGTCATGTCTTTCATTTTGTTGTACTGATTTTCACAGGTTCATCGTGGCCACCTCAAAAGCGGTGAATATCACCATCAGTCCCTCTTGATGCTTCAGTGAGAAAATTGTGACTATAAACTGAACGGCGCACCCTGGTGGCAACGCAGTTCACCATGAAAGATGAAGTGGCTTTTGAGGGGCTTGAAAAGTTTAAAAAGTCTTGAAATTTGGCGCACACCTCTAATGTGATGAGGGATTTCTTTTATATGTTCATTTTCCTTGAACAGCGCAAAATGGCTCCACAGCGCCCCCTACAAAATTTCAAAACAACAGCCCCTGCTCTGTGTTTTATGTATGAGTTTGAAACCTGGCAAGCTTATTGGAGATATCAAGATGTACAAAAAAGTCTCTTGGAGCAATATCCCAAATCCAACAGGAAGTCAGCCATTTTAAAATTAATGTGTAAATTTGGCGACATTTTCCCCTCTTTTCAGGCCTCATACTTTGACGAACTCCTCCAAGGGATTTCATTAGATTTACGCGATCTCCTGTGTGTGGAATCTAAAGACCTTTGTGATGTTAAATTGCGAAGCTTTTTACGTTCAGGGAAACGGGGTGGTCATGGCGGCACGTGGAGTTTCAATCACTCGCCAAAAAGCAGTAACCTGCTGTCGCTCAAAAACACAATGTCCAATCTCTCCCAAAGGTCGCAGGCGTGATGAGACTCGAGCTCGGAAATGTTTGTTATGCCATTTGTCAGTAATGGTTAGAGCGCCACCTAGTGGGACGACTATAATAATGGTTGAATGAGATGAAATTTTAGCTGGTGGTTAAATGCATGAATTCCATCAATGTGACATCAGATCGGAAGCGCTGGTTTTAGGTGTTGGGCTTGGCTCGACGCGCCGGGGGTGCGAGGGCCCTCATATCGCTGCTTGCAGCTTTAATTATTATTATTATTATTATTATTATTATTATTTCGGCAAATGAATCGGCCTTTTGAGGGCCTAAACATGCTCGAAAACTCATGAAATTTTGCACACGCGTCAGGTCTGGTGAAAATTTACGTATTTTAATGTCCGTAGACATGTCCAGGGAAAATTGGCTCAGTAGCGCCACCTAGAAAAATGAGAAACGCGAGCCCCCGAGATGGGTATGACCTACATGTATAAAACTCGGAACACATATCTAACGTTCGGAGACGCACAAAAAGTCTATTATGGCCATGTCCTAAACCCAACAGGAAGTCCGCCATTTGGAAGTGAAGGTGACATTTTGGCTCTAATTTTGCCATTTCCATGCCTCGAACTTTTGCGAACTCCTCATTGGAATTTCATCGTACAAGCTTCATATTTGGTCAGTGTCAACTACACACCTGGGCCATGTTAAATTGCGGAGCTTTTGAGTTTTCGGGTTACTGTGAGGCCGTGGCGCCACGGCGAATTTCGATGACTCGCCATGAAAATCTTATTGCCTCTCGTTCTGTCATACATTGTCCGACCTTGACCAAAGTGGACACATATGATAAGGCTCCACCCCTGAACATATTTCAACTGCCATATTTGACATCAGGGACAGCGCCACCTAGTGGGAACAGGAAATGTCATGTTTTACACTTTGGGGTACAGTATTGTAATGGGTGACATCTGCAGCCTCAAATTTCTCCAGGAAAGCCTTAAGGAGTTGGTCTTGGGTTACAGAGAAAACTGTGAGTTTTCGCTGAAGGGTGTGACCCCAGCAGCATGGCGAACATTGAGGTCTCGCCATGAAGAAACAAATTAGTGTAACTCAATGAAATCCAATCTGATCAGTACCAGATTTTACAGGGATGATGTCAGACCCGCCCTGAACAGATTGATATGCCCATTGTCAGGAATACGTAGAGCGCCACCTAGTGGCACCAGGAAATGTCATGTCTTTCATTTTGTTGTACTGATTTTCACAGGTTCATCGTGGCCACCTCAAAAGCGGTGAATATCACCATCAGTCCCTCTTGATGCTTCAGTGAGAAAATTGTGACTATAAACTGAACGGCGCACCCTGGTGGCAACGCAGTTCACCATGAAAGATGAAGTGGCTTTTGAGGGGCTTGAAAAGTTTAAAAAGTCTTGAAATTTGGCGCACACCTCTAATGTGATGAGGGATTTCTTTTTATATGTTCATTTTCCTTGAACAGCGCAAAATGGCTCCACAGCGCCCCCTACAAAATTTCAAAACAACAGCCCCTGCTCTGTGTTTTATGTATGAGTTTGAAACCTGGCAAGCTTATTGGAGATATCAAGATGTACAAAAAAGTCTCTTGGAGCAATATCCCAAATCCAACAGGAAGTCAGCCATTTTAAAATTAATGTGTAAATTTGGCGACATTTTCCCCTCTTTTCAGGCCTCATACTTTGACGAACTCCTCCAAGGGATTTCATTAGATTTACGCGATCTCCTGTGTGTGGAATCTAAAGACCTTTGTGATGTTAAATTGCGAAGCTTTTTACGTTCAGGGAAACGGGGTGGTCATGGCGGCACGTGGAGTTTCAATCACTCGCCAAAAAGCAGTAACCTGCTGTCGCTCAAAAACACAATGTCCAATCTCTCCCAAAGGTCGCAGGCGTGATGAGACTCGAGCTCGGAAATGTTTGTTATGCCATTTGTCAGTAATGGTTAGAGCGCCACCTAGTGGGACGACTATAATAATGGTTGAATGAGATGAAATTTTAGCTGGTGGTTAAATGCATGAATTCCATCAATGTGACATCAGATCGGAAGCGCTGGTTTTAGGTGTTGGGCTTGGCTCGACGCGCCGGGGTGCGAGGGCCCTCATATCGCTGCTTGCAGCTTTAATTATTTATTTGTATTATTATTATTATTATTATTATTATTATTATTCAGGCAAAGAAGGCCTTTTGAGGGCTTAACATGCTCAAAACTCTGAAATTTTGCACACATGCCAGGTCTGGTGAAAAATTTTGTATTTTAATGGTTTTACATATGAGCATGGGAAATGGCTCTGTAGCGCCACCTATGCCTTGTAAATGCAGCCCTACGAACACATCGTTTGAGCTACATGTATGAAATTGGCACACATGTGTATCATGCCAAGACGAACAAAAAAGTCTATGGGCCATTGACGCAAACCCAACAGGAAGTCCGCCATTTGGAAGTGAAGGTGACATTTTGGCTCTAATTTTGCCATTTCCATGCCTCGAACTTTTGCGAACTCCTCATTGGAATTTCATCGTACAAGCTTCATATTTGGTCAGTGTCAACTACACACCTGGGCCATGTTAAATTGCGGAGCTTTTGAGTTTTCGGGATACGGTGAGGCCGTGGCGCCACGGCGAATTTCGATGACTCGCCATGAAAATCTTATTGCCTCTCGTTCTGTCATACATTGTCCGACCTTGACCAAAGTGGACACATATGATAAGGCTCCACCCCTGAACATATTTCAACTGCCATATTTGACATCAGGACAGCGCCACCTAGTGGGAACAGGAAATGTCATGTTTTACACTTTGGGGTACAGTATTGTAATGGGTGACATCTGCAGCCTCAAATTTCTCCAGGAAAGCCTTAAGGAGTTGGTCTTGGGTTACAGAGAAAACTGTGAGTTTTCGCTGAAGGGTGTGACCCCAGCAGCATGGCGAACATTGAGGTCTCGCCATGAAGAAACAAATTAGTGTAACTCAATGAAATCCAATCTGATCAGTACCAGATTTTACAGGGATGATGTCAGACCCGCCCTGAACAGATTGATATGCCCATTGTCAGGAATACGTAGAGCGCCACCTAGTGGCACCAGGAAATGTCATGTCTTTCATTTTGTTGTACTGATTTTCACAGGTTCATCGTGGCCACCTCAAAAGCGGTGAATATCACCATCAGTCCCTCTTGATGCTTCAGTGAGAAAATTGTGACTATAAACTGAACGGCGCACCCTGGTGGCAACGCAGTTCACCATGAAAGATGAAGTGGCTTTTGAGGGGCTTGAAAGTTTAAAAAGTCTTGAATTTGGCGCACACCTCTAATGTGATGAGGGATTTCTTTTATATGTTCATTTTCCTTGAAAGCGCAAAATGGCTCCACAGCGCCCCCTACAAAATTTCAAAACAACAGCCCCTGCTCTGTGTTTTATGTATGAGTTGAAACCTGGCAAGCTTATGGAGATATCAAGATGTACAAAAAAGTCTCTTGGAGCAATATCCCAAATCCAACAGGAAGTCAGCCATTTTAAAATTAATGTGTAAATTTGCGACATTTTCCCTCTTTTCAGGCCTCATACTTTGACGAACTCCTCCAAGGGATTTCATTAGATTACCGATCTCCTGTGTGTGGAATCTAAAGACCTTTGTGATGTTAAATTGCGAAGCTTTTTACGTTCAGGGAAACGGGGTGGTCATGGCGGCACGTGGAGTTTCAATCACTCGCCAAAAAGCAGTAACTGCTGTCGCTCAAAAACACAATGTCCAATCTCTCCCAAAGTCGCAGGCGTGATGAGACTCAGTCGGAAATGTTTGTTATCCATTTGTCAGTAATGGTTAGAGCGCCACCTAGTGGGACGACTATAATAATGTTGAATGAGATGAAATTTAGCTGGTGGTTAAATGCATGAATTCCATCAATGTGACATCAGATCGGAAGCGCTGGTTTAGGTGTTGGGCTGGCTCGACGCGCCGGGGTGCGAGGGCCCTCATATCGCTGCTTGCAGCTTTAATTATTATTATTATTATTATTATTATTATTTCGGCAAATGAATCGGCCTTTTGAGGGCCTAAACATGCTCGAAAACTCATGAAATTTTGCACACGCTCAGGTCTGGTGAAAATTTACGTATTTTAATGTCCGTAGACATGTCCAGGGAAAATGGCTCAGTAGCGCCACCTAGAAAAATGAAACGCGAGCCCCCGAGATGGTATGACCTACATGTATAAAACTCGGAACACATATCTAACGTTCGGAGACGCACAAAAAGTCTATTATGGCCATGTCCTAAACCCAACAGGAAGTCCGCCATTTGGAAGTGAAGGTGACATTTTGGCTCTAATTTTGCCATTTCCATGCCTCGAACTTTTGCGAACTCCTCATTGGAATTTCATCGTACAAGCTTCATATTTGGTCAGTGTCAACTACACACCTGGGCCATGTTAAATTGCGGAGCTTTTGAGTTTTCGGGTTACTGTGAGGCCGTGGCGCCACGGCGAATTTCGATGACTCGCCATGAAAATCTTATTGCCTCTCGTTCTGTCATACATTGTCCGACCTTGACCAAAGTGGACACATATGATAAGGCTCCACCCCTGAACATATTTCAACTGCCATATTTGACATCAGGGACAGCGCCACCTAGTGGGAACAGGAAATGTCATGTTTTACACTTTGGGGTACAGTATTGTAATGGGTGACATCTGCAGCCTCAAATTTCTCCAGGAAAGCCTTAAGGAGTTGGTCTTGGGTTACAGAGAAAACTGTGAGTTTTCGCTGAAGGGTGTGACCCCAGCAGCATGGCGAACATTGAGGTCTCGCCATGAAGAAACAAATTAGTGTAACTCAATGAAATCCAATCTGATCAGTACCAGATTTTACAGGGATGATGTCAGACCCGCCCTGAACAGATTGATATGCCCATTGTCAGGAATACGTAGAGCGCCACCTAGTGGCACCAGGAAATGTCATGTCTTTCATTTTGTTGTACTGATTTTCACAGGTTCATCGTGGCCACCTCAAAAGCGGTGAATATCACCATCAGTCCCTCTTGATGCTTCAGTGAGAAAATTGTGACTATAAACTGAACGGCGCACCCTGGTGGCAACGCAGTTCACCATGAAAGATGAAGTGGCTTTTGAGGGGCTTGAAAAGTTTAAAAAGTCTTGAAATTTGGCGCACACCTCTAATGTGATGAGGGATTTCTTTTATATGTTCATTTTCCTTGAACAGCGCAAAATGGCTCCACAGCGCCCCCTACAAAATTTCAAAACAACAGCCCCTGCTCTGTGTTTTATGTATGAGTTTGAAACCTGGCAAGCTTATTGGAGATATCAAGATGTACAAAAAAGTCTCTTGGAGCAATATCCCAAATCCAACAGGAAGTCAGCCATTTTAAAATTAATGTGTAAATTTGGCGACATTTTCCCTCTTTTCAGGCCTCATACTTTGACGAACTCCTCCAAGGGATTTCATTAGATTTACGCGATCTCCTGTGTGTGGAATCTAAAGACCTTTGTGATGTTAAATTGCGAAGCTTTTTACGTTCAGGGAAACGGGGTGGTCATGGCGGCACGTGGAGTTTCAATCACTCGCCAAAAAGCAGTAACCTGCTGTCGCTCAAAAACACAATGTCCAATCTCTCCCAAAGGTCGCAGGCGTGATGAGACTCGAGCTCGGAAATGTTTGTTATGCCATTTGTCAGTAATGGTTAGAGCGCCACCTAGTGGGACGACTATAATAATGGTTGAATGAGATGAAATTTAGCTGGTGGTTAATGCATGAATTCCATCAATGTGACATCAGATCGGAAGCGCTGGTTTTAGGTGTTGGGCTTGGCTCGACGCGCCGGGGTGCGAGGGCCCTCATATCGCTGCTTGCAGCTTAATTATTTATTATTATTATTATTCAGGCAAAGAAGGGCCTTTTTGAGGGCTCTAACATGCTCGAAAAACTCATGAAATTTTGCACACATGCAGGTCTGGTGAAAATTTTGTATTTTAATGGTTTACATATGAGCACTGGGAAATGGCTCTGAGCGCCACCTATGCCTTGTAAATGCAGCCCTACGAACACATCGTTTGAGCTACATGTATGAAATCTGGCACACATGTGTATCATGCCAAGACGAACAAAAAAGTCTGTGGCCATTGACGCAAACCCAACAGGAAGTCCGCCATTTGGAAGTGAAGGTGACATTTTGGCTCTAATTTTGCCATTTCCATGCCTCGAACTTTGCGAACTCCTCATTGGATTTCATCGTACAAGCTTCATATTTGGTCAGTGTCAACTACACACCTGGGCCATGTTAAATTGCGGAGCTTTTGAGTTTTCGGGATACGGTGAGGCCGTGGCGCCACGGCGAATTTCGATGACTCGCCATGAAAATCTTATTGCCTCTCGTTCTGTCATACATTGTCCGACCTTGACCAAAGTGGACACATATGATAAGGCTCCACCCCTGAACATATTTCAACTGCCATATTTGACATCAGGACAGCGCCACCTAGTGGGAACAGGAAATGTCATGTTTTACACTTTGGGGTACAGTATTGTAATGGGTGACATCTGCAGCCTCAAATTTCTCCAGGAAGCCTTAAGGAGTTGGTCTTGGGTTACAGAGAAAACTGTGAGTTTTCGCTGAAGGGTGTGACCCCAGCAGCATGGCGAACATTGAGGTCTCGCCATGAAGAAACAATTAGTGTAACTCAATGAAATCCATCTGATCAGTACCAGATTTTACAGGGATGATGTCAGACCCGCCCTGAACAGATTGATATGCCCATTGTCAGGAATACGTAGAGCGCCACCTAGTGGCACCAGGAAATGTCATGTCTTTCATTTTGTTGTACTGATTTTCACAGGTTCATCGTGGCCACCTCAAAAGCGGTGAATATCACCATCAGTCCTCATGATGCTTCGTGAGAAATTGTGACTATAAACTGAACGGCGCACCCTGGTGGCAACGCGGTTCACCATGAAAGATGAAGTGGCTTTTGAGGGGCTTGGAAATTTAAAAAGTCTTGGAATTTGGCCCAACCTCCAATGTGATGAGGGCTTTGTTGTTATGTATCATTTTCTTGAATAGGCAAAATGGCTCCACAGCGCCCCCTCAAAATTTCAAAACACAGCCCCTGCTCTGTGTTTTATTTATGAGCTGAAACCTGGTAAGCTTATGGAGATATCAAGATGTACAAAAAGTCTCTTGGAGCAATATCCCAAATCCAACAGGAAGTCAGCCATTTTAAAATTAAGTGTAATTTTAGCCACTTTTCGCCTCTTTTCAGCCTCATACTTTGACGAACTCCTCCAAGGGATTTCATCAGATTTAACCGATCTCCTGTGTGTGGAATCTAAAGACCTTTGTGATGTTAAATTGCGAAGCTTTTTACGTTCAGGGGAAACGGGGTGGCATGGCGGCACGTGGAGTTTCAATCCTCGCCAAAAAGCATAATCTGCTGTCGCTCAAAAACACAATGTCCAATCTCTCCCAAAGTCGCAGGCGTGATGAGACTC
>NW_020328738.1:0-16230 GCF_001858045.2 Oreochromis niloticus
TTCAACTGCCATATTTGACTCCAGGGACAGCGCCACCTAGTGGGAACAGGAAATGTCATGTTTTACACTTTGGGGTACAGTATTGTAATGGGGTGACATCTGCAGCCTCAAATTTCTCCAGGAAAGCCTTAAGGAGTTGGTCTTGGTTACAGAGAAAACTGTGAGTTTTCGCTGAAGGGTGTGACCCAGCAGCATGGCGAACATTGATGTCTCGCCATGAAGAAACAAATTTAGTGTAACTCAATGAAATCCAATCTGATCAGTACCAGATTTACAGGGATGATGTCAGACCCGCCCTGAACAGATTGATATGCCCATTTCAGGAATACGTAGAGCGCCACCTAGTGGCACCAGGAAATGTCATGTCTTTCATTTTTGTACTGATTTTCACAGGTTCATCGTGGCCACCTCAAAAGCGGTGAATATCACCATCAGTCCCTCTTGATGCTTCAGTGAGAAAATTGTGACTATAAACTGAACGGCGCACCTGGTGGCAACGCAGTTCACCATGAAAGATGAAGTGGCTTTTGAGGGCTTTGAAAAGTTTAAAAAGTCTTGAAATTTGGCGCACACCTCTAATGTGATGAGGGATTTCTTTTTATATGTTCATTTCCTTGAACAGCGCAAATGGCTCCACAGCGCCCCCTACAAATTTCAAAACAACAGCCCTGCTCTGTGTTTTATGTATGAGTTGAAACCTGGCAAGCTTATTGGAGATATCAAGATGTACAAAAAGTCTCTTGGAGCAATATCCCAAATCCAACAGGAAGTCAGCCATTTTAAAATTAATGTGTAAATTTGGCGACATTTTCCCCTCTTTTCAGGCCTCATACTTTGACGAACTCCTCCAAGGGATTTCATTAGATTTACGCGATCTCCTGTGTGTGGAATCTAAAGACCTTTGTGATGTTAAATTGCGAGCTTTTTACGTTCAGGGAAACGGGGTGGTCATGCGGCACGTGGAGTTTCAATCACTCGCCAAAAGCAGTAACCTGCTGTCGCTCAAAAACACAATGTCCAATCTCTCCCAAAGGTCGCAGGCGTGATGAGACTCGAGCTCGAAATGTTTGTTATGCCATTTGTCAGTAATGGTTAGAGCGCCACCTAGTGGACGACTATAATATGGTTGAATGAGATGAAATTTTAGCTGGTGGTAAATGCATGAATTCCATCAATGTGACATCAGATCGGAAGCGCTGGTTTTAGGTGTTGGGCTTGGCTCGACGCGCCGGGGGTGCGAGGGCCCTCATATCGCTGCTTGCAGCTTTAATTAAATTTATTATTGGCCCGAGCACAAAAGTGCGAAGGCCCTATGTATCTGCTCTGTTTCTTATTATTATTTATATTATTATTATTATTTTTATTATTATATATTATTTCGGCAAATGAATCGGCCTTTTGAGGGCCTAAACATGCTCAAAACTCATGAAATTTGCAGACGCGTCAGGTCTGGTGAAAATTTACGTATTTTAATGTCCGTAGACATGTCCAGGGAAAATTGGCTCAGTAGCGCCACCTAGAAAATGAGAAACGCGAGCCCCCGAGATGGGTATGACCTACATGTATAAAACTCGGAACACATATCTAACGTTCGGAGACGCACATAAAAGTCTATTATGGCCATGTCCTAAACCCAACAGGAAGTCCGCCATTTGGAAGTGAAGGTGACATTTTGGCTCTAATTTTGCCATTTCCATGCCTCGAACTTTTGCGAACTCCTCATTGGAATTTCATCGTACAAGCTTCATATTTGGTCAGTGTCAACTACACACCTGGGCCATGTTAAATTGCGGAGCTTTTGAGTTTTCGGGTTACTGTGAGGCCGTGGCGCCACGGCGAATTTCGATGACTCGCCATGAAAATCTTATTGCCTCTCGTTCTGTCATACATTGTCCGACCTTGACCAAAGTGGACACATATGATAAGGCTCCACCCCTGAACATATTTCAACTGCCATATTTGACACCAGGGACAGCGCCACCTAGTGGGAACAGGAAATGTCATGTTTTACACTTTGGGGTACAGTATTGTAATGGGTGACATCTGCAGCCTCAAATTTCTCCAGGAAAGCCTTAAGGAGTTGGTCTTGGGTTACAGAGAAAACTGTGAGTTTTCGCTGAAGGGTGTGACCCCAGCAGCATGGCGAACATTGAGGTCTCGCCATGAAGAAACAAATTAGTGTAACTCAATGAAATCCAATCTGATCAGTACCAGATTTTACAGGGATGATGTCAGACCCGCCTGAACAGATTGATATGCCCATTGTCAGGAATACGTAGAGCGCCACCTAGTGGCACCAGGAAATGTCATGTCTTTCATTTGTTGTACTGATTTTCACAGGTTCATCGTGGCCACCTCAAAAGCGGTGAATATCACCATCAGTCCCTCTTGATGCTTCAGTGAGAAAATTGTGACTATAAACTGAACGGCGCACCCTGGTGGCAACGCAGTTCACCATGAAAGATGAAGTGGCTTTTGAGGGGCTTGAAAAGTTTAAAAAGTCTTGAAATTTGGCGCACACCTCTAATGTGATGAGGGATTTCTTTTTATATGTTCATTTTCCTTGAACAGCGCAAAATGGCTCCACAGCGCCCCCTACAAAATTTCAAAACAACAGCCCCTGCTCTGTGTTTTATGTATGAGTTTGAAACCTGGCAAGCTTATTGGAGATATCAAGATGTACAAAAAAGTCTCTTGGAGCAATATCCCAAATCCAACAGGAAGTCAGCCATTTTAAAATTAATGTGTAAATTTGGCGACATTTTCCCCTCTTTTCAGGCCTCATACTTTGACGAACTCCTCCAAGGGATTTCATTAGATTTACGCGATCTCCTGTGTGTGGAATCTAAAGACCTTTGTGATGTTAAATTGCGAAGCTTTTTACGTTCAGGGAAACGGGGTGGTCATGGCGGCACGTGGAGTTTCAATCACTCGCCAAAAAGCAGTAACCTGCTGTCGCTCAAAAACACAATGTCCAATCTCTCCCAAAGGTCGCAGGCGTGATGAGACTCGAGCTCGGAAATGTTTGTTATGCCATTTGTCAGTAATGGTTAGAGCGCCACCTAGTGGGACGACTATAATAATGGTTGAATGAGATGAAATTTAGCTGGTGGTTAAATGCATGAATTCCATCAATGTGACATCAGATCGGAAGCGCTGGTTTTAGGTGTTGGGCTTGGCTCGACGCGCCGGGGGTGCGAGGGCCCTCATATCGCTGCTTGCAGCTTTAATTAGGGCCCGAGCACAAAAGTGCGAAGGCCCTATTGTATCTGCTCTGTTTCTTATTATTATTATTATTATTATTATTATTATTAGGGCCCGAGCACAAAGTGCGAAGGCCCTATTGTATCTGCTCTGTTTCTTATTATTATTATTATTATTATTATTATTATTTATTATTATTATTATTATTATTATTTCGGCAAATGAATCGGCCTTTTGAGGGCCTAAACATGCTCGAAAACTCATGAAATTTTGCACACGCGTCAGGTCTGGTGAAAATTTACGTATTTTAATGTCCGTAGACATGTCCAGGGAAAATTGGCTCAGTAGCGCCACCTAGAAAATGAGAAACGCGAGCCCCCGAGATGGGTATGACCTACATGTATAAAACTCGGAACACATATCTAACGTTCGGAGACGCACATAAAAGTCTATTATGGCCATGTCCTAAACCCAACAGGAAGTCCGCCATTTGGAAGTGAAGGTGACATTTTGGCTCTAATTTTGCCATTTCCATGCCTCGAACTTTTGCGAACTCCTCATTGGAATTTCATCGTACAAGCTTCATATTTGGTCAGTGTCAACTACACACCTGGGCCATGTTAAATTGCGGAGCTTTTGAGTTTTCGGGTTACTGTGAGGCCGTGGCGCCACGGCGAATTTCGATGACTCGCCATGAAAATCTTATTGCCTCTCGTTCTGTCATACATTGTCCGACCTTGACCAAAGTGGACACATATGATAAGGCTCCACCCCTGAACATATTTCAACTGCCATATTTGACACCAGGGACAGCGCCACCTAGTGGGAACAGGAAATGTCATGTTTTACACTTTGGGGTACAGTATTGTAATGGGTGACATCTGCAGCCTCAAATTTCTCCAGGAAAGCCTTAAGGAGTTGGTCTTGGGTTACAGAGAAAACTGTGAGTTTTCGCTGAAGGGTGTGACCCCAGCAGCATGGCGAACATTGAGGTCTCGCCATGAAGAAACAAATTAGTGTAACTCAATGAAATCCAATCTGATCAGTACCAGATTTTACAGGGATGATGTCAGACCCGCCCTGAACAGATTGATATGCCCATTGTCAGGAATACGTAGAGCGCCACCTAGTGGCACCAGGAAATGTCATGTCTTTCATTTTGTTGTACTGATTTTCACAGGTTCATCGTGGCCACCTCAAAAGCGGTGAATATCACCATCAGTCCCTCTTGATGCTTCAGTGAGAAAATTGTGACTATAAACTGAACGGCGCACCCTGGTGGCAACGCAGTTCACCATGAAAGATGAAGTGGCTTTTGAGGGGCTTGAAAAGTTTAAAAAGTCTTGAAATTTGGCGCACACCTCTAATGTGATGAGGGATTTCTTTTTATATGTTCATTTTCCTTGAACAGCGCAAAATGGCTCCACAGCGCCCCCTACAAAATTTCAAAACAACAGCCCCTGCTCTGTGTTTTATGTATGAGTTTGAAACCTGGCAAGCTTATTGGAGATATCAAGATGTACAAAAAAGTCTCTTGGAGCAATATCCCAAATCCAACAGGAAGTCAGCCATTTTAAAATTAATGTGTAAATTTGGCGACATTTTCCCCTCTTTTCAGGCCTCATACTTTGACGAACTCCTCCAAGGGATTTCATTAGATTTACGCGATCTCCTGTGTGTGGAATCTAAAGACCTTTGTGATGTTAAATTGCGAAGCTTTTTACGTTCAGGGAAACGGGGTGGTCATGGCGGCACGTGGAGTTTCAATCACTCGCCAAAAAGCAGTAACCTGCTGTCGCTCAAAAACACAATGTCCAATCTCTCCCAAAGGTCGCAGGCGTGATGAGACTCGAGCTCGGAAATGTTTGTTATGCCATTTGTCAGTAATGGTTAGAGCGCCACCTAGTGGGACGACTATAATAATGGTTGAATGAGATGAAATTTTAGCTGGTGGTTAAATGCATGAATTCCATCAATGTGACATCAGATCGGAAGCGCTGGTTTTAGGTGTTGGGCTTGGCTCGACGCGCCGGGGGTGCGAGGGCCCTCATATCGCTGCTTGCAGCTTTAATTATTATTATTATTATTATTATTATTATTTCGGCAAATGAATCGGCCTTTTGAGGGCCTAAACATGCTCGAAAACTCATGAAATTTTGCACACGCGTCAGGTCTGGTGAAAATTTACGTATTTTAATGTCCGTAGACATGTCCAGGGAAAATTGGCTCAGTAGCGCCACCTAGAAAAATGAGAAACGCGAGCCCCCGAGATGGGTATGACCTACATGTATAAAACTCGGAACACATATCTAACGTTCGGAGACGCACATAAAAGTCTATTATGGCCATGTCCTAAACCCAACAGGAAGTCCGCCATTTGGAAGTGAAGGTGACATTTTGGCTCTAATTTTGCCATTTCCATGCCTCGAACTTTTGCGAACTCCTCATTGGAATTTCATCGTACAAGCTTCATATTTGGTCAGTGTCAACTACACACCTGGGCCATGTTAAATTGCGGAGCTTTTGAGTTTTCGGGTTACTGTGAGGCCGTGGCGCCACGGCGAATTTCGATGACTCGCCATGAAAATCTTATTGCCTCTCGTTCTGTCATACATTGTCCGACCTTGACCAAAGTGGACACATATGATAAGGCTCCACCCCTGAACATATTTCAACTGCCATATTTGACACCAGGGACAGCGCCACCTAGTGGGAACAGGAAATGTCATGTTTTACACTTTGGGGTACAGTATTGTAATGGGTGACATCTGCAGCCTCAAATTTCTCCAGGAAAGCCTTAAGGAGTTGGTCTTGGGTTACAGAGAAAACTGTGAGTTTTCGCTGAAGGGTGTGACCCCAGCAGCATGGCGAACATTGAGGTCTCGCCATGAAGAAACAAATTAGTGTAACTCAATGAAATCCAATCTGATCAGTACCAGATTTTACAGGGATGATGTCAGACCCGCCCTGAACAGATTGATATGCCCATTGTCAGGAATACGTAGAGCGCCACCTAGTGGCACCAGGAAATGTCATGTCTTTCATTTTGTTGTACTGATTTTCACAGGTTCATCGTGGCCACCTCAAAAGCGGTGAATATCACCATCAGTCCCTCTTGATGCTTCAGTGAGAAAATTGTGACTATAAACTGAACGGCGCACCCTGGTGGCAACGCAGTTCACCATGAAAGATGAAGTGGCTTTTGAGGGGCTTGAAAAGTTTAAAAAGTCTTGAAATTTGGCGCACACCTCTAATGTGATGAGGGATTTCTTTTTATATGTTCATTTTCCTTGAACAGCGCAAAATGGCTCCACAGCGCCCCCTACAAAATTTCAAAACAACAGCCCCTGCTCTGTGTTTTATGTATGAGTTTGAAACCTGGCAAGCTTATTGGAGATATCAAGATGTACAAAAAAGTCTCTTGGAGCAATATCCCAAATCCAACAGGAAGTCAGCCATTTTAAAATTAATGTGTAAATTTGGCGACATTTTCCCCTCTTTTCAGGCCTCATACTTTGACGAACTCCTCCAAGGGATTTCATTAGATTTACGCGATCTCCTGTGTGTGGAATCTAAAGACCTTTGTGATGTTAAATTGCGAAGCTTTTTACGTTCAGGGAAACGGGGTGGTCATGGCGGCACGTGGAGTTTCAATCACTCGCCAAAAAGCAGTAACCTGCTGTCGCTCAAAAACACAATGTCCAATCTCTCCCAAAGGTCGCAGGCGTGATGAGACTCGAGCTCGGAAATGTTTGTTATGCCATTTGTCAGTAATGGTTAGAGCGCCACCTAGTGGGACGACTATAATAATGGTTGAATGAGATGAAATTTAGCTGGTGGTTAAATGCATGAATTCCATCAATGTGACATCAGATCGGAAGCGCTGGTTTTAGGTGTTGGGCTTGGCTCGACGCGCCGGGGGTGCGAGGGCCCTCATATCGCTGCTTGCAGCTTTAATTATTATTATTATTATTATTATTATTTCGGCAAATGAATCGGCCTTTTGAGGGCCTAACATGCTCGAAAACTCATGAAATTTTGCACACGCGTCAGGTCTGGTGAAAATTTACGTATTTTAATGTCCGTAGACATGTCCAGGGAAATTGGCTCAGTAGCGCCACCTAGAAAATGAGAAACGCGAGCCCCGAGATGGGTATGACCTACATGTATAAAACTCGGAACACATATCTAACGTTCGGAGACGCACAAAAAGTCTATTATGGCCATGTCCTAAACCCAACAGGAAGTCCGCCATTTGGAAGTGAAGGTGACATTTTGGCTCTAATTTTGCCATTTCCATGCCTCGAACTTTTGCGAACTCCTCATTGGAATTTCATCGTACAAGCTTCATATTTGGTCAGTGTCAACTACACACCTGGGCCATGTTAAATTGCGGAGCTTTTGAGTTTTCGGGTTACTGTGAGGCCGTGGCGCCACGGCGAATTTCGATGACTCGCCATGAAAATCTTATTGCCTCTCGTTCTGTCATACATTGTCCGACCTTGACCAAAGTGGACACATATGATAAGGCTCCACCCCTGAACATATTTCAACTGCCATATTTGACATCAGGGACAGCGCCACCTAGTGGGAACAGGAAATGTCATGTTTTACACTTTGGGGTACAGTATTGTAATGGGTGACATCTGCAGCCTCAAATTTCTCCAGGAAAGCCTTAAGGAGTTGGTCTTGGGTTACAGAGAAAACTGTGAGTTTTCGCTGAAGGGTGTGACCCCAGCAGCATGGCGAACATTGAGGTCTCGCCATGAAGAAACAAATTAGTGTAACTCAATGAAATCCAATCTGATCAGTACCAGATTTTACAGGGATGATGTCAGACCCGCCCTGAACAGATTGATATGCCCATTGTCAGGAATACGTAGAGCGCCACCTAGTGGCACCAGGAAATGTCATGTCTTTCATTTTGTTGTACTGATTTTCACAGGTTCATCGTGGCCACCTCAAAAGCGGTGAATATCACCATCAGTCCCTCTTGATGCTTCAGTGAGAAAATTGTGACTATAAACTGAACGGCGCACCCTGGTGGCACGCAGTTCACCATGAAAGATGAAGTGGCTTTTGAGGGGCTTGAAAAGTTTAAAAAGTCTTGAAATTTGGCGCACACCTCTAATGTGATGAGGGATTTCTTTTTATATGTTCATTTTCCTTGAACAGCGCAAAATGGCTCCACAGCGCCCCCTACAAAATTTCAAAACAACAGCCCCTGCTCTGTGTTTTATGTATGAGTTTGAAACCTGGCAAGCTTATTGGAGATATCAAGATGTACAAAAAAGTCTCTTGGAGCAATATCCCAAATCCAACAGGAAGTCAGCCATTTTAAAATTAATGTGTAAATTTGGCGACATTTTCCCCTCTTTTCAGGCCTCATACTTTGACGAACTCCTCCAAGGGATTTCATTAGATTTACGCGATCTCCTGTGTGTGGAATCTAAAGACCTTTGTGATGTTAAATTGCGAAGCTTTTTACGTTCAGGGAAACGGGGTGGTCATGGCGGCACGTGGAGTTTCAATCACTCGCCAAAAAGCAGTAACCTGCTGTCGCTCAAAAACACAATGTCCAATCTCTCCCAAAGGTCGCAGGCGTGATGAGACTCGAGCTCGGAAATGTTTGTTATGCCATTTGTCAGTAATGGTTAGAGCGCCACCTAGTGGGACGACTATAATAATGGTTGAATGAGATGAAATTTTAGCTGGTGGTTAAATGCATGAATTCCATCAATGTGACATCAGATCGGAAGCGCTGGTTTTAGGTGTTGGGCTTGGCTCGACGCGCCGGGGTGCGAGGGCCCTCATATCGCTGCTTGCAGCTTTAATTAGGCCCGAGCACAAAGTGCGAAGGCCCTATTGTATCTGCTCTGTTCTTATTATTATTATTATTATTATTATTATTATTATTATTATTATTATTATTATTATTTCGGCAAATGAATCGGCCTTTTGAGGGCCTAAACATGCTCGAAAACTCATGAAATTTTGCAGACGCGTCAGGTCTGGTGAAAATTTACGTATTTTAATGTCCGTAGACATGTCCAGGGAAAATTGGCTCAGTAGCGCCACCTAGAAAAATGAGAAACGCGAGCCCCCGAGATGGGTATGACCTACATGTATAAAACTCGGAACACATATCTAACGTTCGGAGACGCACATAAAAGTCTATTATGGCCATGTCCTAAACCCAACAGGAAGTCCGCCATTTGGAAGTGAAGGTGACATTTTGGCTCTAATTTTGCCATTTCCATGCCTCGAACTTTTGCGAACTCCTCATTGGAATTTCATCGTACAAGCTTCATATTTGGTCAGTGTCAACTACACACCTGGGCCATGTTAAATTGCGGAGCTTTTGAGTTTTCGGGTTACTGTGAGGCCGTGGCGCCACGGCGAATTTCGATGACTCGCCATGAAAATCTTATTGCCTCTCGTTCTGTCATACATTGTCCGACCTTGACCAAAGTGGACACATATGATAAGGCTCCACCCCTGAACATATTTCAACTGCCATATTTGACACCAGGGACAGCGCCACCTAGTGGGAACAGGAAATGTCATGTTTTACACTTTGGGGTACAGTATTGTAATGGGTGACATCTGCAGCCTCAAATTTCTCCAGGAAAGCCTTAAGGAGTTGGTCTTGGGTTACAGAGAAAACTGTGAGTTTTCGCTGAAGGGTGTGACCCCAGCAGCATGGCGAACATTGAGGTCTCGCCATGAAGAAACAAATTAGTGTAACTCAATGAAATCCAATCTGATCAGTACCAGATTTTACAGGGATGATGTCAGACCCGCCCTGAACAGATTGATATGCCCATTGTCAGGAATACGTAGAGCGCCACCTAGTGGCACCAGGAAATGTCATGTCTTTCATTTTGTTGTACTGATTTTCACAGGTTCATCGTGGCCACCTCAAAAGCGGTGAATATCACCATCAGTCCCTCTTGATGCTTCAGTGAGAAAATTGTGACTATAAACTGAACGGCGCACCCTGGTGGCACGCAGTTCACCATGAAAGATGAAGTGGCTTTTGAGGGGCTTGAAAAGTTTAAAAAGTCTTGAAATTTGGCGCACACCTCTAATGTGATGAGGGATTTCTTTTTATATGTTCATTTTCCTTGAACAGCGCAAAATGGCTCCACAGCGCCCCCTACAAAATTTCAAAACAACAGCCCCTGCTCTGTGTTTTATGTATGAGTTTGAAACCTGGCAAGCTTATTGGAGATATCAAGATGTACAAAAAAGTCTCTTGGAGCAATATCCCAAATCCAACAGGAAGTCAGCCATTTTAAAATTAATGTGTAAATTTGGCGACATTTTCCCCTCTTTTCAGGCCTCATACTTTGACGAACTCCTCCAAGGGATTTCATTAGATTTACGCGATCTCCTGTGTGTGGAATCTAAAGACCTTTGTGATGTTAAATTGCGAAGCTTTTTACGTTCAGGGAAACGGGGTGGTCATGGCGGCACGTGGAGTTTCAATCACTCGCCAAAAAGCAGTAACCTGCTGTCGCTCAAAAACACAATGTCCAATCTCTCCCAAAGGTCGCAGGCGTGATGAGACTCGAGCTCGGAAATGTTTGTTATGCCATTTGTCAGTAATGGTTAGAGCGCCACCTAGTGGGACGACTATAATAATGGTTGAATGAGATGAAATTTTAGCTGGTGGTTAAATGCATGAATTCCATCAATGTGACATCAGATCGGAAGCGCTGGTTTTAGGTGTTGGCTTGGCTCGACGCGCCGGGGGTGCGAGGGCCCTCATATCGCTGCTTGCAGCTTTAATTATTATTATTATTATTATTATTATTATTTCAGGCAAAGAAGGCCTTTTTGAGGGCTTTAACATGCTCAAAACTCTGAAATTTTGCACACATGCCAGGTCTGGTGAAAAATTTTGTATTTTAATGGTTTTACATATGAGCACTGGGAAATGGCTCTGAGCGCCACCTATGCCTTGTTAAATGCAGCCCTACGAACACATCGTTTAGCTACATGTATGAAATTTGGCACACATGTGTATCATGCCAAGACGAACAAAAAAGTCATGGGACCATTGACGCAAACCCAACAGGAAGTCCGCCATTTGGAAGTGAAGGTGACATTTTGGCTCTAATTTTGCCATTTCCATGCCTCGAACTTTGCGAACTCCTCATTGGAATTTCATCGTACAAGCTTCATATTTGGTCAGTGTCAACTACACACCTGGGCCATGTTAAATTGCGGAGCTTTTGAGTTTTCGGGATACGGTGAGGCCGTGGCGCCACGGCGAATTTCGATGACTCGCCATGAAAATCTTATTGCCTCTCGTTCTGTCATACATTGTCCGACCTTGACCAAAGTGGACACATATGATAAGGCTCCACCCTGAACATATTTCAACTGCCATATTTGACATCAGGACAGCGCCACCTAGTGGGAACAGGAAATGTCATGTTTTACACTTTGGGTACAGTATTGTAATGGGTGACATCTGCAGCCTCAAATTTCTCCAGGAAAGCCTTAAGGAGTTGGTCTTGGGTTACAGAGAAAACTGTGAGTTTTCGCTGAAGGGTGTGACCCCAGCAGCATGGCGAACATTGAGGTCTCGCCATGAAGAAACAAATTAGTGTAACTCAATGAAATCCAATCTGATCAGTACCAGATTTTACAGGGATGATGTCAGACCCGCCCTGAACAGATTGATATGCCCATTGTCAGGAATACGTAGAGCGCCACCTAGTGGCACCAGGAAATGTCATGTCTTTCATTTTGTTGTACTGATTTTCACAGGTTCATCGTGGCCACCTCAAAAGCGGTGAATATCACCATCAGTCCTCTTGATGCTTCAGTGAGAAAATTGTGACTATAAACTGAACGGCGCACCCTGGTGGCAACGCAGTTCACCATGAAAGATGAAGTGGCTTTTGAGGGGCTTGAAAAGTTTAAAAGTCTTGAAATTTGGCGCACACCTCAATGTGATGAGGATTTCTTTTATATGTTCATTTTCCTTGAACAGCGCAAATGGCTCCACAGCGCCCCTACAAAATTTCAAAACAACAGCCCCTGCTCTGTGTTTATGTATGAGTTTGAAACCTGGCAAGCTTATGGAGATATCAAGATGTACAAAAAAGTCTCTTGGAGCAATATCCCAAATCCAACAGGAAGTCAGCCATTTTAAAATTAATGTGTAATTTGGCGACATTTTCCCTCTTTTCAGGCCTCATACTTTGACGAACTCCTCCAAGGGATTTCATAGATTACCGATCTCCTGTGTGTGGAATCTAAAGACCTTTGTGATGTTAAATTGCGAAGCTTTTTACGTTCAGGGAAACGGGGTGGTCATGGCGGCACGTGGAGTTTCAATCACTCGCCAAAAGCAGTAATCTGCTGTCGCTCAAAAACACAATGTCCAATCTCTCCCAAAGGTCGCAGGCGTGATGAGACTCGAGCTCGGAAATGTTTGTTATGCCATTTGTCAGTAATGGTTAGAGCGCCACCTAGTGGACGACTATAATAATGTTGAATGAGATGAAATTTAGCTGGTGGTTAAATGCATGAATTCCATCAATGTGACATCAGATCGGAAGCGCTGGTTTAGGTGTGGGCTGGCTCGACGGCCGGGGTGCGAGGGCCCTCATACGCTGCTTGCAGCTTTAATTATTATTATTATTATTATTTCGGCAAATGAATCGGCCTTTTGAGGGCCTAAACATGCTCGAAAACTCATGAAATTTTGCACACGCTCAGGTCTGGTGAAAATTTACGTATTTAATGTCCGTAGACATGTCCAGGGAAAATTGGCTCAGTAGCGCCACCTAGAAAATGAGAAACGCGAGCCCCCGAGATGGTATGACCTACATGTATAAAACTCGGAACACATATCTAACGTTCGGAGACGCACAAAAAGTCTATTATGGCCATGTCCTAAACCCAACAGGAAGTCCGCCATTTGGAAGTGAAGGTGACATTTTGGCTCTAATTTTGCCATTTCCATGCCTCGAACTTTTGCGAACTCCTCATTGGAATTCATCGTACAGCTTCATATTTGGTCAGTGTCAACTACACACCTGGGCCATGTTAAATTGCGGAGCTTTGAGTTTTCGGGTACGTGAGGCCGTGGCGCCACGGCGAATTTCGATGACTCGCCATGAAAATCTTATTGCCTCTCGTTCTGTCATACATTGTCCGACCTTGACCAAAGTGGACACATATGATAAGGCTCACCCCTGAACATATTTCAACTGCCATATTTGACATCAGGGACAGCGCCACCTAGTGGGAACAGGAAATGTCATGTTTTACACTTTGGGGTACAGTATTGTAATGGGTGACATCTGCAGCCTCAAATTTCTCCAGGAAAGCCTTAAGGAGTTGGTCTTGGGTTACAGAGAAAACTGTGAGTTTTCGCTGAAGGGTGTGACCCCAGCAGCATGGCGAACATTGAGGTCTCGCCATGAAGAAACAAATTAGTGTAACTCAATGAAATCCAATTGATCAGTACCAGATTTTACAGGGATGATGTCAGACCCGCCCTGAACAGATTGATATGCCATTGTCAGGAATACGTAGAGCGCCACCTAGTGGCACCAGGAAATGTCATGTCTTTCATTTTGTTGTACTGATTTCACAGGTTCATCGTGGCCACCTCAAAGCGGTGAATATCACCATCAGTCCCTCTTGATGCTTCAGTGAGAAAATTGTGACTATAAACTGAACGGCGCACCCTGGTGGCACGCAGTTCACCATGAAAGATGAAGTGCTTTTGAGGGCTGAAAAGTTTAAAAAGTCTTGAAATTTGGCGCACACCTCTAATGTGATGAGGATTTCTTTATATGTTCATTTCCTTGAACAGCGCAAATGGCTCCACAGCGCCCCCTACAAATTTCAAAACAACAGCCCTGCTCTGTGTTTATGTATGAGTTTGAAACCTGGCAAGCTTATTGGAGATATCAAGATGTACAAAAAAGTCTCTGGAGCAATATCCCAAATCCAACAGGAAGTCAGCCATTTAAAATTAATGTGTAAATTTGGCGACATTTTCCCTCTTTTCAGGCCTCATACTTTGACGAACTCCTCCAAGGGATTCATTAGATTACCGATCTCCTGTGTGTGGATCTAAAGACCTTTGTGATGTTAAATTGCGAAGCTTTTACGTTCAGGAAACGGGGTGGTCATGGCGGCACGTGGAGTTCAATCACTCGCCAAAAAGCAGTAACCTGCTGTCGCTCAAAAACACAATGTCCAATCTCTCCAAGGTCGCAGCGTGATGAGACTCGAGCTCGGAAATGTTTGTTATGCCATTGTCATAATGGTTAGAGCGCCACCTAGTGGACGACTATAATAATGGTTGAATGAGATGAATTTAGCTGTGGTTAAAGCATGAATTCCATCAATGTGACATCAGATCGGAACGCTGGTTTAGGTGTTGGGCTGGCTCGACGCCGGGGTGCGAGGGCCCTCATACGCTGCTTGCAGCTTTAATTATTAATTATTATTATTTTCATTGAAAGAAGGCCTTTGAGGGCTTAACATGCTCAAAACTCATGAAATTTGCACACATGCCAGTCTGGTGAAAATTTTGTATTTAAGTTACATATGACATGGGAAATGGCTCTGAGCGCCACTATGCCTGTAAATGCAGCCCACGACACATCATTGAGCTACATGTATGAAATTGGCAACACAATGTATCAGCCAAGACAACAAAAAAATCTGGGCCATGACGCAAACCCAACAGGAATCCGCATTTGGAAGTGAAGGTGACATTTTGGCTCTAATTTTGCCATTTCCATGCCTCGAACTTTTCGAACTCCTCATTGGATTTCATTTACAAGCTTCATATTTGGTCAGTGTCAACTACACACCTGGGCCATGTTAAATTGCGGAGCTTTTGAGTTTTCGGATACGGTGAGGCCGTGGCGCCACGGCGAATTTCGATGACTCGCCATGAAAATCTTATTGCCTCTCATTCTGTCATACATTGTCCGACCTTGACCAAAGTGGACACATATGATAAGGCTCCACCCCTGAACATATTTCAACTGCCATATTTGACATCAGGACAGCGCCACCTAGTGGGAACAGGAAATGTCATGTTTTACACTTTGGGGTACAGTATTGTAATGGGTGACATCTGCAGCCTCAAATTTTCCAGGAAAGCCTTAAGGAGTTGTCTTGGTTACAGAGAAAACTGTGAGTTTTCGCTGAAGGGTGTGACCCAGCAGCATGGCGAACATTGAGGTCTCGCCATGAAGAAACAAATTAGTGTAACTCAATGAAATCCAATCTGATCAGAACCAGATTTTACAGGATGATGTCAGACCCGCCCTGAACAGATTGATATGCCATTGTCAGGAATACGTAGAGCGCCACCTAGTGGCACCAGGAAATGTCATGTCTTTCATTTTGTTGTTACTGATTTTCACAGTTCATCGTGGCCACCTCAAAAGCGGTGATATCACCATCAGTCCTTCTTGATGCTTCAGTGAAAATTGTGACTTTAAACTGAACGGCGCACCCTGGTGGCAACGCAGTTCACCATGAAAGACAATGACTTTTGAGGGCTTGAAAGTTTAAAAAGTCTTGGAAATTTGGCCAACACTCTAATGTGATGAGGCTTTTTATATGTTCATTTTCCTTGAAGCGCAAAATGGCTCCACAGCCGCCCTACAAAATTCAAAACAACAGCCCCTGTCTGTTTTTATGTATGAGTTGAAACCTGGCAAGCTTATGGAGGATATCAAGATGTACAAAAAAGTCTCTTGGAGCAATATCCCAAATCCAACAGGAAGTCAGCCATTTTAAAATTAATGTGTAAATTTGGCACTTTTTCCCTCTTTTTTCAGGCCTCATACTTTGACGAACTCCTCAAGGGATTTCATTAGATTACCCGATCTCCTGTGTGTGGAATCTAAAGACCTTTGTGATGTTAAATTGCGAAGCTTTTTACGTTCAGGGAAACGGGTGGTCATGGCGGCACGTGGAGTTTCAATCCTCGCCAAAAAGCAGTAATCTGCTGTCACTCAAAAACACAAT
>NW_020328739.1:0-13761 GCF_001858045.2 Oreochromis niloticus
ATGGCTCCACAGCGCCCCCTACAAAATTTCAAAACAACAGCCCCTGCTCTGTGTTTTTTATGATGAGTTTGAAACCTGGCAAGCTTATTGGAGATATCAAGATGTACAAAAAAGTCTCTTGGAGCAATATCCCAAATCCAACAGGAAGTCAGCCATTTTAAAATTAATGTGTAAATTTGGCGACATTTTCCCCTCTTTTCAGGCCTCATACTTTGACGAACTCCTCCAAGGGATTTCATTATTTACGCGATCTCCTTGTGTGGAATCTAAGACCTTTGTGATGTTAAATTGCGAAGCTTTTTACGTTCAGGAAACGGGGTGGTCATGGCGGCACGTGGAGTTTCAATCACTCGCCAAAAAGCAGTAACCTGCTGTCGCTCAAAACACAATGTCCAATCTCTCCAAAGGTCGCAGGCGTGATGAGACTCGAGCTCGGAAATGTTTGTTATGCCATTTGTCAGTAATGGTTAGAGCGCCACCTAGTGGGACGACTATAATAATGGTTGAATGAGATGAAATTTTAGCTGGTGGTTAAATGCATGAATTCCATCAATGTGACATCAGATCGGAAGCGCTGGTTTTAGGTGTGGGCTTGGCTCGACGCGCCGGGGTGCGAGGGCCCTATTGCTTGCTCAGCTTATTATTATTATTATTATTATTATATTATTCGGCAAAAAGGCCTTTTGAGGGCCTAAACATGCTCGAAAACTCATGAATTTTGCACACGCGTCAGGTCTGGTGAAAATTTACGTATTTTAATGTCCGTAGACATGTCCAGGAAAATGGCTCAGTAGCGCCACCTATGTGAAATGCAGCCCCGAGATTAGCTACATGTATAAAACTCGGCACACATCTGTATCGGAGACGCAAAAAAGTCTATGGCCATGTCCAAACCCAACAGGAAGTCCGCCATTTGGAAGTGAAGGTGACATTTTGGCTCTAATTTTGCCATTTCCATGCCTCGAACTTTTGCGAACTCCTCATTGGAATTTCATCGTACAAGCTTCATATTTGGTCAGTGTCAACTACACACCTGGGCCATGTTAAATTGCGGAGCTTTTGAGTTTTCGGGTTACTGTGAGGCCGTGGCGCCACGGCGAATTTCGATGACTCGCCATGAAAATCTTATTGCCTCTCGTTCTGTCATACATTGTCCGACCTTGACCAAAGTGGACACATATGATAAGGCTCCACCCCTGAACATATTTCAACTGCCATATTTGACATCAGGGACAGCGCCACCTAGTGGGAACAGGAATGTCATGTTTTACACTTTGGGGTACAGTATTGTAATGGGTGACATCTGCAGCCTCAAATTTCTCCAGGAAAGCCTTAAGGAGTTGGTCTTGGGTTACAGAGAAAACTGTGAGTTTTCGCTGAAGGGTGTGACCCAGCAGCATGGCGAACATTGAGGTCTCGCCATGAAGAAACAAATTAGTGTAACTCAATGAAATCCAATCTGATCAGTACCAGATTTTACAGGGATGATGTCAGACCCGCCCTGAACAGATTGATATGCCCATTGTCAGGAATACGTAGAGCGCCACCTAGTGGCACCAGGAAATGTCATGTCTTTCATTTTGTTGTACTGATTTTCACAGGTTCATCGTGGCCACCTCAAAAGCGGTGAATATCACCATCAGTCCCTCTTGATGCTTCAGTGAGAAAATTGTGACTATAAACTGAACGGCGCACCCTGGTGGCACGCAGTTCACCATGAAAGATGAAGTGGCTTTTGAGGGGCTTGAAAAGTTTAAAAAGTCTTGAAATTTGGCGCACACCTCTAATGTGATGAGGGATTTCTTTTTATATGTTCATTTTCCTTGAACAGCGCAAAATGGCTCCACAGCGCCCCCTACAAAATTTCAAAACAACAGCCCCTGCTCTGTGTTTTATGTATGAGTTTGAAACCTGGCAAGCTTATTGGAGATATCAAGATGTACAAAAAAGTCTCTTGGAGCAATATCCCAAATCCAACAGGAAGTCAGCCATTTTAAATTAATGTGTAAATTTGGCGACATTTTCCCCTCTTTTCAGGCCTCATACTTTGACGAACTCCTCCAAGGGATTTCATTAGATTTACGCGATCTCCTGTGTGTGGAATCTAAAGACCTTTGTGATGTTAAATTGCGAAGCTTTTTACGTTCAGGGAAACGGGGTGGTCATGGCGGCACGTGGCGTTTCAATCACTCGCCAAAAAGCAGTAACCTGCTGTCGCTCAAAAACACAATGTCCAATCTCTCCCAAAGGTCGCAGGCGTGATGAGACTCGAGCTCGGAAATGTTTGTTATGCCATTGTCAGTAATGGTTAGAGCGCCACCTAGTGGGACGACTATAATAATGGTTGAATGAGATGAAATTTTAGCTGGTGGTTAAATGCATGAATTCCATCAATGTGACATCAGATCGGAAGCGCTGGTTTAGGTGTTGGGCTTGGCTCGACGCGCCGGGGTGCGAGGGCCCTCATATCGCTGCTTGGCTTTAATTAGGCCGAGCACAAAGTGCGAAGGCCCTATTGTATGCCTGTTTCTTTTTTTTCTTATTAGCCGAGCAAAATCGACTTTTATCTGCTCTTTCTTATTATATTATTATTTATTATATATTATTATATTATTATTTCGGCAAATGAATCGGCCTTTGAGGGCCTAAACATGCTCGAAACTCATGAAATTTTGCACACGCGTCAGGTCTGGTGAAAATTTACGTATTTAATGTCCGTAGACATGTCCAGGGAAATTGGCTCAGTAGCGCCACCTAGAAAAATGAGAAACGCGAGCCCCCGAGATGGGTATGACCTACATGTATAAAACTCGGAACACATATCTAACGTCGGAGACGCACATAAAAGTCTATTATGGCCATGTCCTAAACCCAACAGGAAGTCCGCCATTTGGAAGTGAAGGTGACATTTTGGCTCTAATTTTGCCATTTCCATGCCTCGAACTTTTGCGAACTCCTCATTGGAATTTCATCGTACAAGCTTCATATTTGGTCAGTGTCAACTACACACCTGGGCCATGTTAAATTGCGGAGCTTTTGAGTTTTCGGGTTACTGTGAGGCCGTGGCGCCACGGCGAATTTCGATGACTCGCCATGAAAATCTTATTGCCTCTCGTTCTGTCATACATTGTCCGACCTTGACCAAAGTGGACACATATGATAAGGCTCCACCCTGAACATATTTCAACTGCCATATTTGACACAGGGACAGCGCCACCTAGTGGAACAGGAAATGTCATGTTTACACTTTGGGGTACAGTATTGTAATGGGTGACATCTGCAGCCTCAAATTTCTCCAGGAAAGCCTTAAGGATGGTCTTGGGTTACAGAGAAAACTGTGAGTTTTCGCTGAAGGGTGTGACCCCAGCAGCATGGCGAACATTGAGTCTCGCCATGAAGAAACAAATTAGTGTAACTCAATGAAATCCAATCTGATCAGTACCAGATTTTACAGGGATGATGTCAGACCCGCCCTGAACAGATTGATATGCCCATTGTCAGGAATACGTAGAGCGCCACTAGTGGCACCAGGAAATGTCATGTCTTTCATTTGTTGTACTGATTTCACAGGTCATCGTGGCCACCTCAAAGCGGTGAATATCACCATCAGTCCCTCTTGATGCTTCAGTGAGAAAATTGTGACTATAAACTGAACGGCGCACCCTGGTGGCAGCGCAGTTCACCATGAAAGATGAAGTGGCTTTTGAGGGGCTTGAAAAGTTTAAAAAGTCTTGAAATTTGGCGCACACCTCTAATGTGATGAGGATTTCTTTTATATGTTCATTTTCCTTGAAAGCGCAAAATGGCTCCACAGCGCCCCCTACAAATTTCAAAACAACAGCCCCTGCTCTGTGTTTATGTATGAGTTGAAACCTGGCAAGCTTATTGGAGATATCAAGATGTACAAAAAGTCTCTTGGAGCAATATCCCAAATCCAACAGGAAGTCAGCCATTTAAAATTAATGTGTAATTTGGCGACATTTTCCCTCTTTTCAGGCCTCATACTTTGACGAACTCCTCCAAGGGATTTCATTAGATTACGCGATCTCCTGTGTGGATCTAAGACCTTTGTGATGTAAATGCGAAGCTTTTTTACGTTCAGGGAAACGGGGTGGTCATGGCGGCACGTGGAGTTTCAATCCTCGCCAAAAGCAGTAACTGCTGTCGCTCAAAAACACAATGTCCAATCTCTCCCAAAGGTCGCAGGCGTGATGAGACTCGAGCTCGAAATGTTTGTTATGCCATTTGTCAGTAATGGTTAGAGCGCCACTAGTGGACGACTATAATAATGGTTGAATGAGATGAAATTTAGCTGGTGGTTAATGCATGAATTCCATCAATGTGACATCAGATCGGAAGCGCTGGTTTTAGGTGTTGGGCTGGCTCGACGGCCGGGGTGCGAGGGCCCTCATATCCGCTGCAGTTGAACATTATTCTTTATTATTACCGGCAAATGCAAGGCCCTATTGTATCGCTCGTTTTTTTTATTATTATTTTATTAATTATTAATAAACGAAGGCCTTTTGAGGGCTTTAACATGCTCAAAACTCATGAAATTTTGCACACATGCCAGGTCTGGTGAAAATTTTGTATTTTAATGGTTTACATTGAGCACTGGGAAATGGCTCTGTAGCGCCACCTATGCCTTGTTAAATGCAGCCCTACGACACATCGTTTGAGCTACATGTATAAATCTGGAACACATGTGTATCATGCCAAGACGAACAAAAAAGTCTGTGGCCATTGACGCAAACCCAACAGGAAGTCCGCCATTTGGAAGTGAAGTGACATTTTGGCTCTAATTTTGCCATTTCCATGCCTCGAACTTTTCGAACTCCTCATTGGAATTTCATCGTACAGCTTCATATTGGTCAGTGTCAACTACACACCTGGCCATGTTAATTGCGGAGCTTTTGAGTTTTCGGGTACGTGAGGCCGTGGCGCCACGGCGAATTTCGATGACTCGCCATGAAAATCTTATTGCCTCTCGTTCGTCATACATTGTCCGACCTGACCAAAGTGGACACATATGATAAGGCTCCACCCTGAACATATTTCAACTGCCATATTGACATCAGGGACAGCGCCACCTAGTGGGAACAGGAAATGTCATGTTTTACACTTTGGGGTACAGTATTGTAATGGGTACATCTGCAGCCTCAAATTCTCCAGGAAAGCCTTAAGGAGTTGGTCTTGGGTTACAGAGAAACTGTGAGTTTTCGCTGAAGGGTGTGACCCCAGCAGCATGCGAACATTGAGTCTCGCCATGAAGAAACAATTAGTTAACTCAATGAATCCAATTGATCAGTACCAGATTTACAGGGATGATGTCAGACCCGCCCTGACAGATTGATTGCCCATTTCAGGAATACGTAGAGCGCCACCTAGTGGCACCAGGAAATGTCATGTCTTTCATTTTGTTGTACTGATTTTCACAGGTTCATCGTGGCCACCTCAAAAGCGGTGAGTATCACCATCAGTCCTTCATGATGCTTCTGTGCGAAAATTGTGACTATAACTGAACGGCGCACCCTGGTGGCAACGCGGTTCACCATGAAGACGAAGTGGCTTTGAGGGGCTTGGAAATTTAAAAAAGTCTTGGAATTTGGCCCAACCTCCAATGTGATGAGGCTTGTTGTTATGTGATCATTTCCTTGAATAGGCAAAATGGCTCCACAGCGCCCCCTACAAATTTCAAAAACATCAGCCCCTGCTCTGTGTTTTATTATAAGTCTGAAACCTGGTAAGCTTATGGAGATATCAAGATGTACAAAAAGTCTCTTGGAGCAATATCCCAAATCCAACAGGAAGTCAGCCATTTTAAATTAAGGTGTAATTTAGCCACTTTTTCGCCTCTTTTCAGGCTCATACTTTGACGAACTCCTCCAAGGATTTCATCAGATTACCCGATCTCCTGTTGTGGAATCTAAAGACCTTTGTGATGTTAAATTGCGAAGCTTTTTACGTTCAGGGAAACGGGGTGCCATGGCGGCACGTGGAGTTTCAATCCCTCGCCAAAAAGCAGTAATCTGCTGTCACTCAAAAACACAATGTCCAATCTCTCCCAAAGTTCGCAGGCGTGATGAGCTCAGTCGGAAATGTTTGTTATCCCATTTGTCAGTAATGGTTAGAGCGCCACCTAGTGGGACGACTATAATATGATTGAATGAGATGAATCGTTAGCTGGTGGTTCTAGCATGAATTCCATCAATGTGACATCAGATCGGACGTGCTGGTTGTAGGTGTTGGGCGTGGCCCGACGTGCCGGGGTGCGAGGGCCTCATAACGCTGCTTGCAGCTTTAATTATTATTATTATTATTATTCAGGCAAACAAGGGCCTTTTGAGGGCCTAACATACTCAAAAACTCATGAAATTTTGCACACATGCCAGATCTGGTGAAAAATTTGTATTTTAATGTTTTACATGTGAGCACTGGGAAATGGCTCTGTAGCGCCACCTATGCTTGTTAAATGCAGCCTACGAACACATCGTTTGAGCTACATGTCTGAAATCTGGCACACATGTGTAACATGCCAAGACGAACAAAAAAGTCTGTGGGCCCATGACGCAACCCAACAGGAGTCCGCCATTTGGAAGTGAAGGTGACATTTTGGCTCTAATTTTGCCATTTCCATGCCTCGAACTTTTGCGAACTCCTCATTGGAATTTCATCGTACAAGCTTCATATTTGGTCAGTGTAACTACACACCTGGGCCATGTTAAATTGCGGAGCTTTTGAGTTTCGGGTTACGGTGAGGCCGTGGCGCCACGGCGAATTTCGATGACTCGCCATGAAAATCTTATTGCCTCTCGTTCTGTCATACATTGTCCGACCTTGACCAAAGTGGACACATATGATAAGGCTCCACCCCTGAACATATTTCAACTGCATATTTGACATCAGGGACAGCGCCACCTAGTGGGAACAGGAAATGTCATGTTTTACACTTTGGGGTACAGTATTGTAATGGGTGACATCTGCAGCCTCAAATTTCTCCAGGAAAGCCTTAAGGAGTTGGTCTTGGGTTCCAGAGAAACTGTGAGTTTTCGCTGAAGGGTGTGACCCCAGCAGCATGGCGAACATTGAGTCCGCCATGAAGAAACAATTAGTGTAACTCAATGAAATCCAATGTGATCAGTACCAGATTTTACAGGGATGATGTCGACCCGCCCTGAACGATTGATATGCCCATTGTCAGGAATACGTAGAGCGCCACCTAGTGGCACCAGGAAATGTCATGTCTTTCATTTTGTTGTACTGATTTTCACAGGTTCGTCGTGGCCACCTCAAAAGCGGTGAATATCACCATCAGTCCCTCTTGATGTTCAGTGAGAAATTGTGACTATAAACTGAACGGCGCACCCTGGTGCAACGCAGTTCACCATGAAAAGATGAAGTGGCTTTTGAGGGGCTTGAAAAGTTTAAAAAGTCTTGAAATTTGGCGCACACCTCTATGTGATGAGGATTTTTTTATATGTTCATTTTCCTTGAACAGCGCAAATGGCTCCACAGCGCCCCCTACAAAATTTCAAAACAACAGCCCCTGCTCTGTGTTTATGTATGAGTTTGAAACCTGGCAAGCTTATTGGAGATATCAAGATGTACAAAAAAGTCTCTTGGAGCAATATCCAAATCCAACAGGAAGTCAGCCATTTAAATTAAGGTGTAATTTGCACATTTTCCCTCTTTTCAGCCTCATACTTTGACGAACTCCTCCAAGGGATTTCATAGATTAACGCATCTCCTGTGTGTGAATCTAAGACCTTTGTGATGTTAAATTGCGAAGCTTTTTACGTTCAGGGAAACGGGTGGTCATGGCGGACGTGAGTTTCAATCCTCGCCAAAAAGCAGTAACCTGCTGTCGCTCAAAAACACAATGTCCAATCTCTCCCAAGTCGAGGCGTGATGAGACTCGAGCTCGGAAATGTTTGTTATGCCATTTGTCAGTAATGGTTAGAGCGCCACTAGTGGGACGACTATAATAATGGTTGAATGAGATGAAATTTAGATCGTGGTTAAATGGCATGAATTCCATCGATGTACATCAGATCGGAAGCGCTGGTTTTAGGTGTTGGGCTTGGCTCGACGCGCCGGGGTGCGAGGCCCTCATATCGCTGCTTGCAGCTTTAATTAGGGCCCGAGCACCGAGAGTGCGAAGGCCCTATTGTATCTGCTCCGTTTCTTATTATTATTATTTATTATATTATTCAGGCAAAACAAGGGCCTTTTGAGGCTTAACATGCTCGAAAACTCATGAAATTTTGCACACATGCCAGGTCTGGTGAAAAATTTTGTATTTTAATGGTTTTACATTTGAGCACTGGGAAATGGCTCTGTAGCGCCACCTATGCCTTGTTAAATGCAGCCCTACGAACACATCGTTTGAGCTACATGTCTCAAATCTGGCACACATGTGTATCATGCCAAGACGAACAAAAAGTCTGTGGGCCATTGACGCAACCCAACAGGAAGTCCGCCATTTGGAAGTGAAGGTGACATTTTGGCTCTAATTTTGCCATTTCCATGCCTCGAACTTTTGCGAACTCCTCATTGGATTTCATCGTACAAGCTTCATATTTGGTCAGTGTCAACTACACACTGGGCCATGTTAAATTGCGGAGCTTTTGAGTTTTCGGGTTACGGTGAGGCCGTGGCGCCACGGCGAATTTCGATGACTCGCCATGAAAATCTTATTGCCTCTCGTTCTGTCATACATTGTCCGACCTTGACCAAAGTGGACACATATGATAAGGCTCCACCCCTGAACATATTTCAACTGCCATATTTGACATCAGGACAGCGCACCTAGTGGGAACAGAAATGTCATGTTTACACTTGGGGTACAGTATTGTAATGGGTGACATCTGCAGCCTCAAATTTCTCCAGGAAAGCCTTAAGGAGTTGGTCTTGGGTTACAGAGAAAACTGTGAGTTTCGCTGAAGGGTGTGACCCCAGCAGCATGGCGAACATTGAGGTCTCGCCATGAAGAAACAAATTAGTGTAACTCATGAAATCCATGTGATCAGTACCAGATTTACAGGGATGATGTCAGACCCGCCCTGAACAGATTGATATGCCCATTGTCAGGAATACGTAGAGCGCCACCTAGTGGCACCAGGAAATGTCATGTCTTTCATTTTGTTGTACTGATTTTCACAGGTTCATCGTGGCCACCTCAAAAGCGGTGAGTATCACCATCAGTCCTTCATGATGCTTCTGTGCGAAAATTGTGACTATAAACTGAACGGCGCACCCTGGTGGCAACGCGGTTCACCATGAAAGACGAAGTGGCTTTGAGGGGCTTGAAATTAAAAAGTCTTGGAATTTGGCCCAAACCTCCAATGTGATGAGCGCTTGTTTTATGTGATCATTTTCCTTGAATAGTGCAAAATGGCTCCACAGCGCCCCTAAATATTTCAAAACATCACCCCTGCTCTGTGTTTTATTATAAGTCTGAAACCTGGTAAGCTTATGGAGGATATCAAGATGTACAAAAAAGTCTCTTGGAGCAATATCCCAAATCCAACAGGAAGTCAGCCATTTAAAATTAAGGTGTAATTTAGCCACTTTTCGCCTCTTTTCAGGCCTCATACTTTGACGAACTCCTCCAAGGGATTTCATCAGATTAACCCGATCTCCTGTCTGTGGAATCTAAAGACCTTTGTGATGTTAAATTGCGAAGCTTTTTACGTTCAGGGAAACGGGTGGCCATGGCGGCACGTGGAGTTCAATCCCTCGCCAAAAAGCAGTATCTGCTGTCACTCAAAAACACAATGTCAATCTCTCCCAAAGTTCGCAGGCGTGATGAGCTCAAGGTCGGAAATGTTTGTTATCCCATTTGTCAGTAATGGTTAGAGCGCCACCTAGTGGGACGACTATAATAATGATTGAATGAGATGAATCGTTAGCTGGTGGTTCTAGGCATGAATTCATCAATGTGACATCAGATCGACGTGCTGGTTGTAGTGTTGGGCGTGGCCCGACGTGCCGGGGTGCGAGGGCCTCATAACGCTGCTTGCAGCTTTAATTATTATTATTATTATTATTTCGGCAAATGAATCGGCCTTTTGAGGGCCTAACATGTTCGAAAACTCATGAAATTTGCAGACTCGTCAGGTCTGGTGAAATTTACGTATTTAATGTCCGTAGACATGTCCAGGGAAAATTGGCTCAGTAGCGCCACCTAGAAAAATGAGAAACGCGAGCCCCCGAGATGGGTATGACCTACATGTATAAAACTCGGACACATATCTAACGTCGAGACGCACATAAAAGTCTATTATGGCCATGTCCTAAACCCAACAGGAAGTCCGCCATTTGAAGTGAAGGTGACATTTGGCTCTAATTTGCCATTTCCATGCCTCGAACTTTTGCGAATCCTCATTGGAATTTCATCGTACAAGCTTCATATTTGGTCAGTCTCAACTACACACCTGGGCCATGTTAAATTGCGGAGCTTTTGAGTTTTCGGGTACTGTGAGGCCGTGGCGCACGGCGAATTTCGATGACTCGCCATGAAAATCTTATTGCCTCTCGTTCTGTCATACATTGTCCGACCTTGACCAAAGTGGACACATATGTAAGGCTCCACCCTGAACATATTCAACTGCCATATTGACATCAGGGACAGCGCCACCTAGTGGAACAGGAAATGTCATGTTTACACTTTGGGTACAGTATTGTAATGGTGACATCTGCAGCTCAAATTTCTCCAGGAAAGCCTTAAGGAGTTGGTCTTGGGTTACAGAGAAAACTGTGAGTTTTCGCTGAAGGGTGTGACCCCAGCTGCATGGCGAACATTGAGGTCTCGCCATGAAGAAACAAATTAGTGTAACTCAATGAAATCCAATCTGATCAGTACCAGATTTACAGGGATGATGTCAGACCCGCCCTGAACAGATTGATATGCCCATTGTCAGGAATACGTAGAGCGCCACCTAGTGGCAACAGGAAATGTCATGTCTTTCATTTTTGTACTGATTTTCACAGGTTCATCGTGGCACCTCAAAAGCGGTGAATATTAACATCAGTCCCTCGTGATGCTTCAGTGAGAAATTGTGACTTTAAACTGAACGGCGCACCCTGGTGGCATCGCGTTCACCATGACCAATGAAGTGGCTTTTGAGGGCTTGGAAGTTTAAAAAGTCTTGAAAATTGGCGCACACCTCTAATGTGATGAGGGATTCTTTTTATATGTTCATTTTCCTTGAACAGCGCAAATGGCTCCACAGCGCCCCCTACAAATTTCAAAACAACAGCCCCTGCTCTGTTTTATGTATGAGTTGAAACCTGGCAAGCTTATTGGAGATATCAAGATTACAAAAAGTCTCTTGGAGCAATATCCCAAATCCAACAGGAAGTCAGCCATTTTAAAATCAATGTGTAAATTTGGCGACATTTCCCTCTTTTCAGGCCTCATACTTTGACGAACTCCTCCAAGGGATTTCATTAGATACGCGATCTCCTGTGTGTGGAATCTAAAGACCTTGTGATGTTAAATTGCGAAGCTTTTACGTTCAGGAAACGGGGTGGTCATGGCGGCACGTGGAGTTTCAATCACTCGCCAAAAAGCAGTAACCTGCTGTCGCTCAAAACACAATGTCCAATCTCTCCCAAAGGTCGCAGCGTGATGAGACTCGAGCTCGGAAATGTTTGTTATGCCATTTGTCAGTAATGGTTAGAGCGCCACCTAGTGGGACGACTATAATAATGGTTGAATGAGATGAAATTTTAGCTGGTGGTTAAATGCATGAATTCCATCAATGTGACATCAGATCGGAAGCGCTGGTTGTACGTGTTGGGCGTGGCTCGACGCGCCGGGGTGCGAGGCCCTCATATCGCTGCTTGCTTTAATTTATATTGTATTGCCTCCTGCAGGACAGGCTGCACATGTGAATTTGTCACTGTTTTTCCCTCCTCCTCTTTTTGTTGCGTTTTTGGTTTTAGTAGGGTCACCTTTTAAAACTGTTTGTTTTTTATGCTGGGTTTGTTTTTATTTCTACTGGGCTGGTGCAATATTAGTCGGCAACGTGCAATCCCTGAGCTGGGCTCTTACCTTAGGGGAATTAGGTCTTTTAGAGGTGCTCCGTGTGGATTTGCTGTGAACAAGTTTTAGGAGTGATTTTAGTGCCACCGATTATTGCCTGGACTAAAACACTTAGTGCATGCGATAAGTGTTCTGTTGGGCTCGTATTTATTTGGGGTGGATTTCTTTCTTTTAAAGTAACGAGCATCTGGGACCACCGGGGTAGAGCAAGCCCTCAGGTGATAGCTGCATTGCTGGCAGGTTGCACCAATAAAACTATACTGCAGTCGTTAGTGACTTTTTCTCTATTTTGATGTTTTAGGCCTTTTACAAACCCCTTGTGTTTTCTTTTAAAATAATAAATTTTGACATATTTGACTGATATTGACCCTCTGTCCCGTTTATTCTGGGCTCCTTCCTGTAAAGCTTTGGGCCTGAAAGTTTGCACAAGTCATATAGAGGCCCTTAGCGAACACTCGGTGGCTTTTACCCGCTACATTAATGACTAACCTCTATTGCGGATGGATCATCTCAGTTGTTCTCCTGACTGAAGTTTGGTCTGTTTATAGCATTCTGCCATGCAACTGCATTTGTCCCTAACCACCAGAACTCCTCACGTTAACTTTTATCGAGTGGTAAGAAGTTAGCGTTCATCCTTCAGCTTCACTGTGCTAATGTTATGCTAACGTAGCTGTTTTGCTAGTGGTCACGTAGCACATCATTAGCAGAGCTGTACGTTTTCAATTTTCAAAAATGGTAAATGGCCTGTATTTGTATAGCGCTTTACTAGTCCCTAAGACCCCAAAGCGCTTTACACATCCAGTCATCCACCCATTCACGCACACATTCACACAGAAATCTGTCAAACATGGCATCTGTTTAGGTGGAAACTAGCGAGCTAACTTCCTGCTAACTTCTAACTCCGTTAAATTAATAAGTTCTGATTTCATGGATGTCTGGATGTTAAATTAATGTACACCTGGTAAAGCAGCAACGCCGATCATTTTATTAAAGATGAAATAAGACAGTTTAACTCTCAGTGACCCGCTGTGTTCGTTTGACTTTGGGACCTGATGTTAACGAGTTTAGGACCCAGATTACTCCGCGAGACTCCTTACTACGGCAGCCGTAATGCTCCAATAATCCATCAAGTGGTGCGCCTCCATAGTTTACCAAAGTCGTACTAAAACATTTTTGACAGATTTCTGCGCGCCGTGTACCACATAAAATCGGTTAGACGTCAGTAAGCACACCAGAATTCATACATAAAGCACACTGTCGATGTTTGAGAAAATTAAAGGATCATAAGTGTGCAAAATACATTATACAGAAAAAAGAATATATTGCGATATAGCGCACACGCTTCAAATTATACCGTGATATGGATTTTAGGCCATATCGCCCAGCCTTAACTCAAAGGTCTATCTTATAAAGTCCTTTTTTTTTTTTTAGACCTGGTTTAATTCTGGCCGTTGCAAGGCCTGGGTCGTGTAGCAGCCAACATCTTCTCCAGAGAGGTTGTCCCGGTGAGAGAAGTTCATGGCCCACTTCTCGGCAGAGGGAGCAGTGTCTTGGCAGCCAAAAGAATAGCCTATTTGAAGTCCAGTGACTTCCCCACAAGGGCCTTTTAAGAGCCACCCACATACCTCTAAAGAGCGTTCCTGCCTTTTTAAAATTTTCTTAATAAGTGGAGCTTGTCTCCAAAATAACTAACCTCTCTTTATTCTCTTAAA
>NW_020328740.1:0-19065 GCF_001858045.2 Oreochromis niloticus
AGATTGATATGCCCATTGTCAGGATACGTAGAGCGCCACCTAGTGGCACCAGGAAATGTCATGTCTTTCATTTTGTTGTACTGATTTTCACAGGTTCATCGTGGCCACCTCAAAAGCGGTGAGTATCACCATCAGTCCTTCATGATGCTTCTGTGCGAAAATTGTGACTATAAACTGAACGGCGCACCCTGGTGGCAACGCGGTTCACCATGAAAGACGAAGTGGCTTTTGAGGGGCTTGGAAATTTAAAAAGTCTTGGAATTTGGCCCAAACCTCCAATGTGATGAGCGCTTTGTTGTTATGTGATCATTTTCCTTGAATAGTGCAAAATGGCTCCACAGCGCCCCCTATAATATTTCAAAACATCAGCCCCTGCTCTGTGTTTTATTTATAAGTCTGAAACCTTGGTAAGCTTATGGAGGATATCAAGATGTACAAAAAAGTCTCTTGGAGCAATATCCCAAATCCAACAGGAAGTCAGCCATTTTAAAATTAAGGTGTAATTTTAGCACTTTTTCCCTCTTTTCAGCCTCATACTTTGACGAACTCCTCCAAGGGATTTCATCAGATTAACCCGATCTCCTGTCTGTGGAATCTAAAGACCTTTGTGATGTTAAATTGCGAAGCTTTTTACGTTCAGGGAAACGGGTGGCCATGGCGGCACGTGGAGTTTCATCCCTCGCCAAAAAGCAGTAATCTGCTGTCACTCAAAAACACAATGTCCAATCTCTCCCAAAGTTCGCAGGCGTGATGAGGTCAAGGTCGGAAATGTTTGTATCCATTTGTCAGTAATGGTTAGAGCGCCACCTAGTGGGACGACTATAATAATGATTGAATGAGATGAATCGTTAGCTGGTGGTTCTAGGCATGAATTCCATCAATGTGATCACGATCGGACTGCTGGTTGTGTGTTGGGGTGCCCGACGTGCCGGGGTGCGAGGGCCCTCATAACGCTGCTTGCAGCTTTAATTATTATTATTATTATTATTCAGGCAAAACAAGGGCCTTTTTGAGGCCTAACATACTCAAAAACTCATGAAATTTTGCACACATGCCAGATCTGGTGAAAAATTTTGTATTTTAAATGGTTTTACATGTGAGCACTGGGAAATGGCTCTGTAGCGCACCTATGCCTTGTTAAATGCAGCCCTACGAACACATCGTTTGAGCTACATGTCTGAAATCTGGCACACATGTGTAACATGCCAAGACGAACAAAAAAGTCTGTGGCCCATTGACGCAAACCCAACAGGAAGTCCGCCATTTGGAAGTGAAGGTGACATTTTGGCTCTAATTGCCATTTCCATGCTCGAACTTTTGCGAACTCCTCATTGGAATTTCATCGTACAAGCTTCATATTTGGTCAGTGTGAACTACACACCTGGGCCATGTTAAATTGCGGAGCTTTTGAGTTTTCGGTTACGGTGAGGCCGTGCGCCACGGCGAATTTCGATGACTCGCCATGAAAATCTTATTGCCTCTCGTTCTGTCATACATTGTCCGCCTTGACCAAAGTGGACACATATGATAAGGCTCCACCCCTGAACATATTTCAAACTGCCATATTTGACATCAGGGACAGCGCCACCTAGTGGGAACAGGAAATGTCATGTTTTACACTTTGGGGTACAGTATTGTAATGGGTGACATCTGCAGCCTCAAATTTCTCCAGGAAAGCCTTAAGGAGTTGGTCTTGGTTCCAGAGAAAACTGTGAGTTTTCGCTGAAGGGTGTGACCCCAGCAGCATGGCGAACATTGAGGTCTCGCCATGAGAGAACTAATTAGTGTAACTCAATGAAATCCAATGTGATCAGTACCAGATTTTACAGGGATGATGTCAGACCCGCCCTGAAACAGATTGATATGCCCATTGTCAGGAATACGTAGAGCGCCACCTAGTGGCACCAGGAAATGTCATGTCTTTCATTTTGTTGTACTGATTTTCACAGGTTCGTCGTGGCCACCTCAAAGCGGTGATATCACCATCAGTCCCTCTTGATGCTTCAGTGAGAAATTGTGACTATAACTGAACGGGCACCCTGGTGGCAACGCAGTTCACCATGAAGATGAGTGGCTTTTGAGGGGCTTGAAAAGTTTAAAAGTCTTGAAATTTGGCGCACACCTTAATTGTGATGAGGATTTTTTTTATATGTTCATTTTCCTTGAACAGCGCAAATGGCTCCACAGCGCCCCTACAAAATTCAAACAACAGCCCTGCTCTGTGTTATGTATGAGTTTGAAACCTGGCAAGCTTATTGGACATATCAAGATGTACAAAAAGTCTCTTGGAGCAATATCCCAATCCAACAGAAGTCAGCCATTTTAAATTAATGTGTAAATTTGGCGACATTTTCCCCTCTTTTCAGGCCTCATACTTTGACGAACTCCTCAAGGATTTCATTAGATTACGCGATCTCCTGTGTGTGGAATCTAAAGACCTTTGTGATGTTAAATTGCGAAGCTTTTTACGTTCAGGGAAACGGGGTGGTCATGGCGGCACGTGGAGTTTCAATCACTCGCCAAAAGCAGTAACCTGCTGTCGCTCAAAACACAATGTCCAATCTCTCCCAAGGTCGCAGGCGTGATGAGACTCGAGCTCGGAAATGTTTGTTATGCCATTGTCAGTAATGGTTAGAGCGCCACCTAGTGGGACGACTATATATGGTTGAATGAGATGAAATTTTAGATCGTGGTTAAATGCATGAATTCCATCGATGTGACATCAGATCGGAAGCGCTGGTTTTAGGTGTTGGGCTTGGCTCGACGCGCCGGGGGTGCGAGGGCCTCATATCGCTGCTTGCAGCTTTAATTAGGCCGAGCACCGAGAGTGCGAAGGCCCTATTGTATCTGCTCCGTTTCTTATTATTATTATTATTATTATTATTATTCAGGCAAACAAGGCCTTTTTGAGGGCTTTAACATGCTCGAAACTCATGAAATTTTGCACACATGCCAGGTCTGGTGAAAATTTGTATTTTAATGGTTTACATTTGGCACTGGGAAATGGCTCTGTAGCGCCACCTATGCCTTGTTAAATGCAGCCCTACGAACACATCGTTTGAGCTACATGTCTCAAATCTGGCACACATGTGTATCATGCCAAGACGAACAAAAAGTCTGTGGGCCATTGACGCAAACCCAACAGGAAGTCCGCCATTTGGAAGTGAAGGTGACATTTTGGCTCTAATTTTGCCATTTCCATGCTCGAACTTTTGCGAACTCCTCATTGGAATTTCATCGTACAAGCTTCATATTTGTCAGTGTCAACTACACACCTGGGCCATGTTAAATTGCGGAGCTTTTGAGTTTTCGGGTTACGGTGAGGCCGTGGCGCCACGGCGAATTTCGATGACTCGCCATGAAAATCTTATTGCCTCTCGTTCTGTCATACATTGTCCGACCTTGACCAAAGTGGACACATATGATAAGGCTCCACCCCTGAACATATTTCAACTGCCATATTTGACATCAGGGACAGCGCCACCTAGTGGGAACAGGAAATGTCATGTTTTACACTTTGGGGTACAGTATTGTAATGGGTGACATCTGCAGCCTCAAATTTCCAGGAAAGCCTTAAGGAGTTGGTCTTGGGTTACAGAGAAAACTGTGAGTTTCGCTGAAGGGTGTGACCCCAGCAGCATGGCGAACATTGAGGTCTCGCCATGAAGAAACAAATTAGTGTAACTCAATGAATCCAATGTGATCAGTACCAGATTTTACAGGGATGATGTCAGACCCGCCCTGAACAGATTGATATGCCCATTGTCAGGAATACGTAGAGCGCCACCTAGTGGCACCAGGAAATGTCATGTCTTTCATTTTGTTGTACTGATTTTCACAGGTTCATCGTGGCCACCTCAAAAGCGGTGAGTATCACCATCAGTCCTTCATGATGCTTCTGTGCGAAAATTGTGACTATAAACTGAACGGCGCACCCTGGTGGCAACGCGGTTCACCATGAAAGACGAAGTGGCTTTTGAGGGGCTTGGAAATTTAAAAAAGTCTTGGAATTTGGCCCAAACCTCCAATGTGATGAGCGCTTTGTTGTTATGTGATCATTTTCCTTGAATAGTGCAAAATGGCTCCACAGCGCCCCCTATAATATTTCAAAACATCAGCCCCTGCTCTGTGTTTTATTTATAAGTCTGAAACCTGGTAAGCTTATGGAGGATATCAAGATGTACAAAAAAGTCTCTTGAGCAATATCCCAAATCCAACAGGAAGTCAGCCATTTTAAAATTAAGGTGTAATTTTAGCCACTTTTTCGCCTCTTTTCAGGCCTCATACTTTGACGAACTCCTCCAAGGGATTTCATCAGATTAACCCGATCTCCTGTCTGTGGAATCTAAAGACCTTTGTGATGTTAAATTGCGAAGCTTTTTACGTTCAGGGAAACGGGGTGGCCATGGCGGCACGTGGAGTTTCAATCCCTCGCCAAAAAGCAGTAATCTGCTGTCACTCAAAAACACAATGTCCAATCTCTCCCAAAGTTCGCAGGCGTGATGAGGCTCAAGGTCGGAAATGTTTGTTATCCCATTTGTCAGTAATGGTTAGAGCGCCACCTAGTGGGACGACTATAATAATGATTGAATGAGATGAATCGTTAGCTGGTGGTTCTAGGCATGAATTCCATCAATGTGACATCAGATCGGACGTGCTGGTTGTAGGTGTTGGGCGTGGCCCGACGTGCCGGGGTGCGAGGGCCCTCATAACGCTGCTTGCAGCTTTAATTATTATTATTATTATTATTTCGGCAAATGAATCGGCCTTTTGAGGGCCTAAACATGTTCGAAAACTCATGAAATTTTGCAGACTCGTCAGGTCTGGTGAAAATTTACGTATTTTAATGTCCGTAGACATGTCCAGGGAAAATTGGCTCAGTAGCGCCACCTAGAAAAATGAGAAACGCGAGCCCCCGAGATGGGTATGACCTACATGTATAAAACTCGGAACACATATCTAACGTTCGGAGACGCACATAAAAGTCTATTATGGCCATGTCCTAAACCCAACAGGAAGTCCGCCATTTGGAAGTGAAGGTGACATTTTGGCTCTAATTTTGCCATTTCCATGCCTCGAACTTTTGCGAACTCCTCATTGGAATTTCATCGTACAAGCTTCATATTTGGTCAGTCTCAACTACACACCTGGGCCATGTTAAATTGCGGAGCTTTGAGTTTTCGGGTTACTGTGAGGCCGTGGCGCCACGGCGAATTTCGATGACTCGCCATGAAAATCTTATTGCTCTCGTTCTGTCATACATTGTCCGACCTTGACCAAAGTGGACACATATGATAAGGCTCCACCCCTGAACATATTTCAACTGCCATATTTGACATCAGGGACAGCGCCACCTAGTGGGAACAGGAAATGTCATGTTTTACACTTTGGGGTACAGTATTGTAATGGGTGACATCTGCAGCCTCAAATTTCTCCAGGAAAGCCTTAAGGAGTTGGTCTTGGGTTACAGAGAAAACTGTGAGTTTTCGCTGAAGGGTGTGACCCAGCTGCATGGCGAACATTGAGGTCTCGCCATGAAGAAACAATTAGTGTAACTCAATGAAATCCAATCTGATCAGTACCAGATTTTACAGGGATGATGTCAGACCCGCCCTGAACAGATTGATATGCCCATTGTCAGGAATACGTAGAGCGCCACCTAGTGGCAACAGGAAATGTCATGTCTTTCATTTTGTTGTACTGATTTTCACAGGTTCATCGTGGCCACCTCAAAAGCGGTGAATATTAACATCAGTCCCTCGTGATGCTTCAGTGAGAAAATTGTGACTTTAAACTGAACGGCGCACCCTGGTGGCATCGCGGTTCACCATGACCAATGAAGTGCTTTTGAGGGGCTTGGAAAGTTTAAAAAGTCTTGAAAATTGGCGCACACCTCTAATGTGATGAGGGATTTCTTTTATATGTTCATTTTCCTTGAACAGCGCAAAATGGCTCCACAGCGCCCCTACAAAATTTCAAAACAACAGCCCCTGCTCTGTGTTTTATGTATGAGGTTGAAACCTGGCAAGCTTATTGGAGATATCAAGATGTACAAAAAAGTCTCTTGGAGCAATATCCCAAATCCAACAGGAAGTCAGCCATTTTAAAATCAATGTGTAAATTTGGCGACATTTTCCCCTCTTTTCAGGCCTCATACTTTGACGAACTCCTCCAAGGGATTTCATTAGATTTACGCGATCTCCTGTGTGTGGAATCTAAAGACCTTGGTGATGTTAAATTGCGAAGCTTTTTACGTTCAGGGAAACGGGGTGGTCATGGCGGCACGTGGAGTTTCAATCACTCGCCAAAAAGCAGTAACCTGCTGTCGCTCAAAAACACAATGTCCAATCTCTCCCAAAGGTCGCAGGCGTGATGAGACTCGAGCTCGGAAATGTTTGTTATGCCATTTGTCAGTAATGGTTAGAGCGCCACCTAGTGGGACGACTATAATAATGGTTGAATGAGATGAAATTTTAGCTGGTGGTTAAATGCATGAATTCCATCAATGTGACATCAGATCGGAAGCGCTGGTTGTACGTGTTGGGCGTGGCTCGACGCGCCGGGGTGCGAGGGCCCTCATATCGCTGCTTGCAGCTTTAATTTATATTGTATTGCCTCCTGCAGGACAGGCTGCACATGTGAATTTGTCACTGTTTTTCCCTCCTCCTCTTTTGTTGCGTTTTTGGTTTTAGTAGGGTCACCTTTTAAAACTGTTTGTTTTTTATGCTGGGTTTGTTTTTATTTCTACTGGGCTGGTGCAATATTAGTCGGGCAACGTGCAATCCCTGAGCTGGGCTCTTACCTTAGGGGAATTAGGTCTTTTAGAGGTGCTCCGTGTGGATTTGCTGTGAACAAGTTTTATTAGGAGTGATTTTAGTGCCACCGATTATTGCCTGGACTAAAACACTTAGTGCATGCGATAAGTGTTCTGTTGGGCTCGTATTTATTTGGGGTGGATTTCTTCTTTTAAAGTAACGAGCATCTGGGACCACCGGGGTAGAGCAAGCCCTCAGGTGATAGCTGCATTGCTGGCAGGTTGCACCAATAAAACTATACTGCAGTCGTTAGTGACTTTTTCTCTATTTTGATGTTTTAGGCCTTTTACAAACCCTTGTGTTTTCTTTTAAAATAATAAATTTTGACATATTTGACTGATATTGACCCTCTTGTCCCGTTTATTCTGGGCTCCTTCCTGTAAGAGCTTTGGGCCTGAAAGTTTGCACAAGTCATATAGAGGCCCTTAGCGAACACTCGGTGGCTTTTACCCGCTACATTAATGACTAACCTCTATTGCGGATGGATCATCTCAGTTGTTCTCCTGACTGAAGTTTGGTCTGTTTATAGCATTCTGCCATGCAACTGCATTTGTCCCTAACCACCAGAACTCCTCACGTTAACTTTTATCGAGTGGTAAGAAGTTAGCGTTCATCCTTCAGCTTCACTGTGCTAATGTTATGCTAACGTAGCTGTTTTGCTAGTGGTCACGTAGCACATCATTAGCAGAGCTGTACGTTTTCAATTTTTCAAAAATGGTAAATGGCCTGTATTTGTATAGCGCTTTACTAGTCCCTAAGGACCCCAAAGCGCTTTACACATCCAGTCATCCACCCATTCACGCACACATTCACACAGAAATCTGTCAGAACATGGCATATCTGTTTAGGTGGAAACTAGCGAGCTAACTTCCTGCTAACTTCTAACTCCGTTAAATTTAATAAGTTCTGATTTCATGGATGTCTGGATGTTAAATTTAATTGTTACACCTGGTAAAGCAGCAACGCCGATCATTTTATTAAAGATGAAATAAGACAGTTTTAACTCTCAGTGACGCCGCTGTGTTCGTTTGACTTTGGGACCTGATGTTAACGGAGTTTAGGACCCAGATTACTCCGCGAGACTCCTTACTACGGCAGCCGTAATGCTCCAATAATCCATCAAGTGGTGCGCCTCCATAGTTTACCAAAGTCGTACTAAAACATTTTTGACAGATTTCTGCGCGCCGTGTACCACATAAAATCGGTTAGACGTCAGTAAGCACACCCAGAATTCATACATAAAGCACACTGTCGATGTTTGAGAAAATTAAAGGATCATAAGTGTGCAAAATACATTATACAGAAAAAAGAATATATTGCGATATAGCGCACACGCTTCAAATTATACCGTGATATGGATTTTAGGCCATATCGCCCAGCCTTAACTCAAAGGTCTATCTTATAAAGTCCTTTTTTTTGTTTTATTTAGACCTGGTTTAATTCTGGCCGTTGCAAGGCCTGGGTCGTGTAGCAGCCAACATCTTCTCCAGAGAGGTTGTCCCGGTGAGGGAGAAGTTCATGGCCCACTTCTCGGCAGAGGGAGCAGTGTCTTGGCAGCCAAAAGAATAGCCTATTTGAAGTCCCAGTGACTTCCCCACAAGGCTCTTTTAAGAGCCACCCACATACTCTAAAGAGCGTTCCTGCCTTTTTAAAATTTCTTAATAAGTGGAGCTTGTCTCCAAAATAAACTAACCTCTCTTTATTCTCTTAAATAATTGGTCTTCACTATGTTCCAATATAGTATATATTTTTACTGGCCAATATTAAAGTTATTATTATATTTAATCAATTATATCATTATTAGTTATTACAGCAGTGAACATGAACTCTGTGACAAATACTGAGCTTCAGTAAAGATTCAAGTTGAAGTTATTTATATTTCCTATCAACTTAAGTCTTCACTCAAAGACCAGTATCTTTGACAGTGTATATACAGATGTATTATATATAAGATAAGATAAGGTAAGATGACCTTTATTAGTCCCACAGGTGGGAAATTTGTTTCATTACAGCAAAAGTGCAAAGTTATGTAGCAGAAATTAGAAAACACTGGAATGGAATAAAATAAAATAAAATACTATATACAATAAGATAAGGTAAAACTATAACAAAATAATGAAATAGAATAATATATACAATAGAACAAAATAGAATACAAATGCTATATACAGCTGAGTAAGAAAATACAAAAGTACAACTTTGTCAGAAAAAGAATTGCACTTATAGCAGTCTTATTGCACATGTGTGGGTTTGATCAGCTACAAAAGTCTTTGTTGTAGAGTCTGACAGCAGTGGGGAGGAAAGACCTGCGAAACCTCTCCGTGGGTGCCGCAGCCTGCCACTGAAGGAGCTGCTCAGTGCTGTCAGATTCTCCTGCATGGGCTGGGAGATGTTGTCCAACAGGGATGAAAGCTTAACCATTCAAACATTCTCCTGTCACTCACCACCTCCACTGGGTCCAGAGGGCATCCTACAACAGAGCTGGCCCTTCGAATCAGCCTGTTCAGTCTCTTCCTGTCCCGGCAGAGATGTTGCCGCCCCAGCAGACCACGCCGTAAAGATAGCTGAGACATAAGAGACAAATATTGTTCTTTTAATATGTTGGCATTACTAAATTTGGCTCAATGCTTACGTATATGTGTAAAAAGAAAGTGTACGAGCTCTGATAACTATTTCTGATAGAATAAAGAGTAGACTGATATATTAAGTATTCCTGTATTGGGTGAGAAAATCCTACCATGTCATAACTGATTTAAGTCATACAGAATAGATATCAGAGCCTTAAACAGGCTGGCTTCTGCTAAATGGGTCAAACTGCGCACTGCTGGCACGGTCTCTGCGCACAGAAAATCTGCGTTGCGCACAAAGAAAAAATAACTTGAATTGAAATTAATAGTAAATATCATTTCAGTGAGAAATCTCATAGACACTGAAATTACAATGTGAATAACATCAGTAACAAACTGTTCAAACAACAAATGTCCTGCAAAAGCTAAACTGTTCCTGAAAGTTAACTATTATTATCTTTCAGAAACAAGCTACAGTTTGTAAGCTTTGTTTCCCTGTCCTTTAAAACACACATACCTATTACTGCCAGCCAAACTATCATATTGTGAGAGGAGGAAATAATACAGGGCTCACAAACCAGAAGGAATAACCTAAAACTACATGTATTTCAGGCATTGGGTCTAAAATACAAAATCCTCGATTTTATAAGCTAAATGAAATAAATATCCGTGATGAAAGGGAACTAAATATCTTGAAAAGCAGGGAGAACACAAGAAGAGGGCAGGACCACAGACAATTAATACAAACTGACACACTTGGGCTAAGCAGGAAATGGGAAACAGGTTTGGAACAAGGAACCTCTGAAGACAATTAAGAAAGCAAAACAAAGGAACCTTGAAAAGCATATAGAAAATGTTTGCATTTGCAAATATGTTTGTAAATATCCTATTTGTGCCAAATTTGATGAATAAATATTAGCACTTGTTCACCTGACATATTCGGCAAGTATTTAAGTTGAGCCATTTAAAGAGAACATGTGCAGTATAGGTTGGATTTAACCTTTTAATTTGGGCAATTTAAATTATATTATTATTTATCATTATTATTATTTACTGATAACTGTACACACTATACCAAAAGGACAGCATACTATGTTTTGTCCTACGAGGTGCATTGTTCATTAGTCTACACACCAATGGCAACTCCTTAGCAAATAAATAAATAAATAAAAATGATGAAATAAAATGATGCGACCAAGACAAAACCTGTGGTATTTGTAAATATGACAATAAACGCGAATTTACTGTGTATAACTTTATTAGCAGTGTCCTCCAACAACATTGAGAATAACGTCCTCCTCTCTGCCCCTTAATGGTCTCTGGTCGCTATGGTAACGCGTAAATATTTCTTTAAAATTAAGACACACCTACAACACAAGAAAAGACCCAGGGAAACAGAGTTAACGATAAAAGCAAAAAGAAACCCTGAAACCATCAATTTTATGCTGAGCCTCAACTCTCGTGGTGCGGTACCAAACGACGCACGGGTCGGTACCGGTTGGCGACCGCTGATTTACACTGTATATTCAAGGTTACGTTACGTCAGTCCCACCAATCACGAGTTGCAAAGCGAGAAATACATTTGACACTCACCGCGTTGTCCAATTAAACTCTGACTTGTGTTTGGTGGTTGTAGAAATCTTTTTATGAGCTTTTAGCTGAGATTGAGAAGTCTGAGTGCACCACACATGCCTGCCTATATTTACACAGCAGACCTGGCATTACAGCCGGTAAAACCGTGCGCAGTTGCCCCGCCCGGTATCGCGGGCCTTGCGCTAGGCTAGGTTAGCTGCCTGACGCCATCTTGATACCCGTGCTATCAAATGCTAAGACTAGCTAAAAGTCCATGGTGCATAATATACACATATGCTACATTTCATACCCAAAAAAACCGCTTACCTGTATGTCCTTAACCCTCCGAACACGAGGACATTTAATGTTCAAACATGTCTTGCTTTGCATACTAATAATCAAGGAACTGACCTCACAGCCCACTGTTCATTCACTGGGCTGGTTTCAGTTATTGTGCAAGACTTGCACAATAACTGAGAGAGCTGTGCCCTTATAAACAGTACACTTGGGGGAAACCTGCAGTCAGCTGAGACGTCCCTTGGATGAGTGACGAAACGCTTCTATCACTGAAAACAGAATCAACCCTTTGGAAAGGTTTAAACACCTACAGTGGACGGCTTTAGGCAAGGCCAGCCAAAATGTCATGTGACCATTTCTGTATGACATCCTCACTCCTTGGCTTAGAGTGATGATGTCATAAAGTCAAATTTAGAATCTAAAATCCTTTGAAGTTTTCCTTAAATAGGACTGAGAAGCAGCAATTCTAGTCAGTGTTTTCACAGCTTTCAAACGTTCACCAGAGAAACATTTAAAAACCTTTTCAAAGTCACTGTAGTGTATACAGCCATGTGTCTACAAAAACACCAAAAAAGACAAATAGCATCCCTGTCCTCTCTTCACTCTGGTGATCAAATGCAAAAAGTTGTAAAAAGCCCTAAAATAATAAAGAATAAAAGAAAAAGTTTCTTATACATTCGAAGGCATTAGAGAAAAGGAGGAAAGAAAAATACAATCTACAAAACAAAATTAAGCAAGCTGAAGAAGAGATACTTCAACTACAGGAGAAGTGCATAGAAATGGAAGCACAAATTAAACGCCAGCCTGACATAGAGATCATTAATGAAGGCTGGGGAATCAAGTTTGGTCGAGCCAAAGAACAGATTTATTCCCTGAGAAAACCAAAAGACACTGGACGCTTGTGTAGAAAAATTGACCGAGCAGCTTAAAGCGGATATGCTACTATAGATCAGTTACAAGAAGGGCTCTTAAACGGACACGAAATTAATAAGGATCTCCAAGAAAAGCTCTACGAAGTTCTGGAAAAAAAAAGAGAAATCCTTCAACAGAAGGAAGAACAGACATAAAGCTAAGAGACATGCAGTGCAAACTCAAAGACATGGAGGAAAAATACAGAGAGTCCGCAATGGCTGAATTTCAGCCTGTAGCCTCTGTCCTCATTACTCCAGAGAATATTTTACCTGCTGTCAGCGAGTGTTTCGATCGGTTCTCCCGAGTACAATGGGGACGATTGAACATGGAGTCTGGGACTCTGATCTCCAAGCAGCACTGGCTGACATGATAACGGAAATAATTCAGACAGTTTCTACTGGTATCCTGAAATCGGCACTTCCCGCAGTTCAGAAGTTTATGACACATGCGTCCCAAACAGATATTAGCATACCTGTGGTAAAAATAGCTCCGTCGCTGGAGACTCTCTCTCAACGAGCATTGCTTTGGATGAAACTGTCCAAAGTGACAAAGTTTCTGGTGCCGTGGAAGACATCCAGGATGTGATTTACGAGCACTAACCCCAACAGAGCAAAGAGAAAGCGACAGACTGTCTGAACCAGAGTCAAGTCCAGTTTCTCCTCACAAAAATCAACCCATCTCCTGTGTGAGTGTACTAGAGCAGGACCTACCTCCAGAAAAAAGCCCCGAGCCTGAGCCAGTCGCTGACACTGGGCCTACAGAAGGTCAAAGTCAGCCATCAATCTCTAAAAACTTACAGGAGGAACCTTCAGAATTTTTATATCACCTTTTGCTGCTGAGAAAATTGCCAAAGACTTCAGCGCCGTTCTGTTATCGAGTCTCCTCGAGAAATGCAGTTTTGACACAAGAAAGACAGTGAATACAGAAAAAAGAAAGGCCATCACCAGGCGTCTTACACATCTGGTTTTAGATAACGTCAGAAGCTCAGAATATCTGAGTGCTCTTGAAATAACAAACTTCAGATTGTAAAGAAAATGACTAAAGCCCTTAGAAAGAAGCTTGGCTCTTTAGATCAGTTCGTACATTCTGCTCTTACACCAGATGATTCAACATTGCTCAACTTTTCTGGCTCATCTGGAAATCATTATTGAGGTTGTACTCAATCCCCCAATGAAGTCTAAAATTGCAAGTTCTTTCGAGCAGTGGAAAAGCTTTAATGAAGCCGTTCAGCTGCTGCTTTAAGGCAGCAGTGATGACTAAATGACCATCTTGACTTTTTTCCCCACTAGCATGCTTCTTTAAAGATCTTGAAGCATTTGGCCATCAGAAGTATACTTCATCTTGTCTCCCTATATTTCTTTTCACCCCCCAACCGGCCGCAGCAGATGGCCGCCCCTTCTTGAGCCGGGTTCTGCTGGAGGTTTCTTCCTATTAAAGGGAGTTTTTCCTCCCCACTGTCGCCGAGTGCTTGCTCAAAGGGGATCTTCTGATTGTTGGGTTTTTCTTGCTAATACTGTAGGCAGGGGTGGCCAACTCCAGTCCTCAAGAGCCGGTGTCCTGCAGGTTTTAGATGTGTCCTTGATCCATCACAGCTGATGTAAATGGCTACATTACCTCCTCAACATTTCTTGAAGTTCTTCAGAGGCCTGGTAATGAAGTGATCATTGATTCAGGTGTGTTGACCGAGGGTGTTATCTAAAACCTGCAGGACATCAGCTCTCGAGGCCTGGAGTCGGCCACCCCTGCTGTAGGGTTTCACCCTACAGTATAAAGCACCATGAGAGACTGTTGTTTGCCGCGATGCTATATAATCTTGAATTTAACTGAATTTAAAAACATCTATTATAGCATCAAAGTAAAACTAAACGACTAAAGTATACTTCATTCAAATGAATCAAAACCTGACATGAAGAAAATATTATTCAGCATCAAATAAAAATCCAAATCACAAATACATTCTGATTTCTTGTGTTTTATTGTGTTGTCAAGTATGAAAAAAAGTGCTGCATTGTGCGCTCTGATCATCAGTACTGGCACTGGCGGCTACGGTTAGCTAACCTTAACAGCTGGTTGAAAACTTCATTCAAGTAATTGTTTTTTCCTTTAACGTAATTCTATGATGAAAATTCTGAAACTGTTACATAATTTATTCTGTTCATTGCTCATTTGGTGTAAAGATATAACAATTCATTTTAAACCTTGTTTTCTTGCCTGATGCTAGTCAAAGATAGATGTTAGAGTATATTCCTGAAAGTCCTACACTGCAAAAACAGCTATACTTGAAACAAGCCAAATATTCTTAAATCTGACAAAATTTCTTGTTTTGAGCAAAAAAAAAAATCTGCCAATGGGTAAGCAAAGTTGCTTGACTAGAATTCTTAAAACTAGCAAATTATCCTAACTGACATATGCCTTTTAACTAGACAAAATTGTCTAAAATGTATGCTTAATTCAAGAAAATGTGACTTATTATAAGTAAAAGACACTTTATATTTAGAAAATCTGTACCTAAAATGAGTATTATGCTTCTTGAACAAGCTGTTTTCAAGAATTATTTGCTTACTTTAAGATTCTACACCTTAATTTAGATTTTCACGTAAAAAAAAAAAAAAAAAAAAAAACACCTTACTATAGGACAAATCTTCTTAAAACTGAATTGTTCTTTCTTGATGAGCTAACTATAAGAATTATGTTTCGACTCTGAGAACAATAATCAGCCAAAATTCCTGAGAATAAGACACCATCTCTTCAAAAAGCTACTAAAAATAAGGGAATTTATCTTAAATTAAGACATCAAAGCACTCTTAGTTTTGCGCTTTATTGACACAGCAATGGTCAGTAACTCACTGAGGTCTGTTCCAGGAGAATCATGTCTAAAATTATACATTTCAGCAGGGTACTGTGTAACATGGCCAATACAAGAAGTGCATATTCCAGATACTCTTAACATGAATAATAACAGTATAACACACTCATGGCTGGTATCAAAAATAAATTTTGCTGAAGCTTAAAACAATCACTATGCAAATTAGAGCTGGCAATATAAGATTTTTCATATCACGATATGTTTTTTTCATTTCAGGCGATAACGATATATATCATGATATAAGCCAAATAACTATATTTGTAAGATTTAAATTTTTTAAATTTTTGCTCACAAGTAAAATGTGAAATAATCAGCAGCTTGTTTTGATTTAAATATTTATTTCCCATAAGAAGTTCAACAGGTAGATGTACTTAAGGAACATGAGACTTCAGTTTCAGATAAATAAAGGCAAATATCGCAAACTACACAAAAGGCAGCCGCTAAAGCGTTTAAGTTTCAAAACAGAACAAACAAAACAGACAAAACTAAATTGTCAATTCCACTTAGAAACAAAATTTTAATTCTAAAAATAAATCTTAGTTTGTTTTACAGAAGAACAGACAAAATTGACTAACTTTGTCAATATCAAATAAACTGAGAACTAAAAGGAAATTCTCAATCTCTCCTTGTTGTATAGCTTATCTTTTCAAACAGTTTTAACAGTTACTTAGTCTGACAAAAGCCGAATTAGCACTTTCAGTCAGAGACTGAGCATGCACCGCTTTATTGTCTTTCCAGACTTGCTTTCGGCACAATTTACAGTGCGCGCTACTCTGTTTTTGTCAGACTTGAAAAGCCGAAATACCTTCACACTACAGAACTTCTGTGGCCCTTCCGTTCGACAAGCTCTCCGGCATTGGAACCATCATCGTTTTTCTTCGGTAACCTTCGGTCACGCTCTCGGTGATTTTTCTCTAGTCGGCAAACTCATTCCTCCATTACCCGGGCAGCCCGGCTGCAAAAACAAATACACATGTGTGCCTTGGCACTTGTGCTGTACGTATCAAGTCACGTGACGCGACGCTGCGGCTGTGATTGGTTCGGCTCTGCGCTACTTAATGGATTGGCTGTTCTTTTTTTCTTTTTTTTTTTTTTTTTTTTAGAGGACAAGAGAGATGAGGCCTATCGCAATAGTTTATATTTCTATCGAGAAAAAGTTATTTCGCAATACATATCGTTATATCGCCCAGCTCTATTGCAAATCCTATATTACATAACATTTAGAAGAACAAGTTTAACGACCACACAAACAAACATGTGTTTCCATTGAACAACTTTTCTAGAGAAAAAAAAAAAACAACCTCACTGACTAACACTGAGTCTGATAAACAAGGCAGATGGAGTCTGTCATCTGAGAGACTCACTCAATGAATGACTTCCACTCACCAAGAGCCTTCCTGTAAGAGGGGTTGAATCTCAGTCATGGATGAGTCTTTGAGTATTTCAGTTTGCAAGACAGACAGCAGCGTGGAAATGCACTTTGGATATGTGAGGTGGAGGCATAGTAATATGCCATCAGATAGAGCAGTCCCTCATTAAGATCCTTCCGTCAAAAGTGCTCACCGGGTGCTTCCAACAGCTATCATGCAGTTGCCTTCAGAGACAAGCAGAACTGGACACCCAGGGGTCGCTGACGCAGGTAGCCTTCAGGTCTTCTGAAGTTTACATGACAGAAAAAAAAAAAGAGGATTAGAACAAGACCGTAAGAAACACAATTTTTGAGTTGCATTCCAGTTTAAAAAGATCAACTTTTTTGTAGGTTTCTAACATCACATGTTATGGGGATCTGAACTTTAAGAATATTTGACTGACTCCACAGTAAAATATATAAATGAAAACATGAGTAACTGCAAAATTCAACAATATATACACATAGACCATCTCCAGTAGTTGTTAGCGTTTTTTCAGCAGCAGTCTTGTTCTAAAATACAGTGTACATAGGGCTAATTTCGCATAAAATGCACAAGAACTAGGTCTCTAACATGAAAGAAAGTACAACAAAATTAGGAAAAGGTTGAACAATAAAAAATATGTATATTAATAAATGTGTAGGCCACTTGATTAAACCAAAACTAAAGAAGATTCTACTGTCTATCTGCTAAGTGAATATGGTGGAATTACTTGAAACTGCATAAAACAAGCTGGTGTGTTCACAGTTTTGTCACACAACGATAGGACAGAACTTACTTCTTCACATTTGTGCACTGCAAGCCATAGAGCCCGACGCCTGAGGAAAGTTCAGGACCAGGAAACGATCTTGATGTCATCTCGTGACAGTGATGAGAGCAGGTCTTCTCCAACATTGCTCTGCAATAGGAGTTTCCAATATCACTACATTGCATTATCCTCATGTGCAAGCCAGCTGACAGCTTTGCTTGGGTAACACAGGATACACAAGAAACATAATTTAATATTTACCATTTAAAAACAATACTCTATTTCATTATATTCCCTCCTGACTGCTCCACAGGTTCTAAATTACCTTCCTCCCATTGACTGGAAAAAGTATTATATTTGTGATACATCAATTATATAAGTGTATACATATAAATGTCTCTTTTTTAACTTCCTGTGCTAAAGTATATAATGAAATAACTTTACTAATGGAAATTTGAAACTCCCACAATTTCTGTAAAACTGGCATTAAATTATGGCATTTTGCACACTTGTTGAATAAATTCACAGACGCTAGGTCCACACCTACCCTACCCGGGTATTTTTGAAAAAGCTGATTTTTGTATGCGTTTGCACCTTTCGTCCACACGTAAACGGCGTTTTCGGTCACTGAAAACGGAGATTTCTAAAAACGCCTGCCAGGGTGGATATTTTCAAAAACTCAGTTTTTGCATTTACATGTGGACGAGAAAAACGGAGAAGACGCAGCGTCAAAGGTGTGCGCCTTTTTTGACGTCACACTGTGCGCCGCATTATTGTTCCGGTGAAATTAATTTCTACAATACTGTTACTGTTAATTGTACTCTCTGCAGGGTTTAAATGCTTACATATACACACACAGTTACTGTCCCTCCACACATAGGACTGGGTTCTGCTTCTATGCCCCATCTTTGTTTGCTATTTCCCACGAGGCTTCTAGACTTCTGATTGGCCAACATTTCTACACGGTTGGGAATATATCGCCACCTGTTGCTTTGGCATGCTCCTAGCAGCGTTTTCCTTCATTTCTGCGTTTACTTGTGGACGGGATTATTTTTTAAAACGAAAACGGAAAATCTCAGTTTTCAAAAATATCCATGTACGTAGTGTAATAGCACTAGCATATTTAAATATGCTAATGCAACTACGCTAACCGCACAAGCTAAGCTAACAACCGAGTATAACCTGCCATGCTAGCGACTTAACATGCAACATAGCAGAACACAAAACATATAAAAAACAAAAGATCACATACCTTTCAGGGTGGCAATTGTTATTTCGTCCAGTTTCTCCATAGCGTGCCTTAATTTCTTCACACTGTACCACTGTACCCCAAAATATTACTAATCCTGCAATCCAAATTTGAGGCACGAAGCTAGAGGCGCGAAGGTGGACTGTACCAACTCAGAAGTATGGGTTGTGTACAGAAATGGTTTAGTTCGCTCTTTATATCTATAAAATTCTATATATTTAAAGATTTGACTATTTGGTTAGAGTATATTCAGTAAATACTGACATGTCGGTACTATTACCTACTACAGCTGTTATAAGGCAGCGAATTAGGATAGCCATTCCTACCCCTTAATGGAATAATCCTGGTCATCTTGGCATTATGGGAAAAACGGTTCACAGATCAGTGAAACAAAATGATTTGGCGCTGTGTTATCGGCTTCGTTTTTGTGGTCTGACCCTCAAATCCTTACAGAGTCATATTAATTCTGCACATAGCCATAGTCCAGATTTCCGTGTAGTTTGTGGCATAGATGGATGTGTCAAAGAATATCGTGTTACAATTCATTTTGGTATCACATTCTTCGAACACACTCTGACCACCTTGGCAATGGACTATGCAGTGGATCGACTATGACACAAAAATCTGTAA